>NW_007380421.1:0-12890 GCF_000475195.1 Diaphorina citri | reverse complement strand
TGAGTATAAAAAGAGCCTGTTTTTAAAGTTGCCCCTTCAAGGTTGCATACTTTTTTATGGACCGATTTTTTTTTTTTTTTGGCTTTGAAAAATTCCCTGACTTTTTTGGATTTTTGTCAATTTTTTGAGAAATTCCCTGACTTTTCCAGTCTCCGTGAAATTCCCTGACAATTCCCGGTTTTCCAGTCTGGTAGACACCCTGAACTTTGGATTTAGGCTCTAGAGACCTCAAACCGTGTTTTGGCACTCAAATCTGACCATCGAAAATTTGACCCGATTACATTACTTTCCTTCCTATAGGATAAGGAAAGTAAAAATTAGCCCCTTTTTGCAATACAAACCTTCAATGATTTTAATCGATTTTCGTAATGAATATGTAATGATAAATGATAAGTAGTAGATACTATGTTTAGATAATTAGATATAATTTTAGCTCCATGCTCGGGAAAAAAGTAGGTAGCTATTTTCATTAAAGAAGAAATGGAAGACATGGATTGAATAGAATAGAATATATCTTGGTTATACTGCTAGCATAGGACTGAAAACTCCCGCAGTCTAAACAATGTCTTATACAATTTAACAGGTATAAGAATAAATTATAAGAGAAAGTTAAAAAAAAAACCTAATATTTAAAATGCAAACAACACAAAAAGAATTCCAGAATGGTGGGTGATATAAACCGATCTGAAGCGTCCATGTCTCCTCCCAGGGCGATAGTCCCGCTGGAGTGCACCAGGGATTTGAGTCTCCTGAAATGGAGAAAAGAAGAAATTAGAATAGAATGGGACAGAATAGAATAGAATTATTAGAATATACAATCGCGAGGAGGAGGCCCCTGGAGAAGGTTTTCCGAGTGTCCTGCCGATGGTTTTTATTTCAAAATGAAGTATTTGTTTTCCTTGGATGGGGTCACCAATAAAATAGGATAAAATATGAATAGATTAGAATAGAAATAGAATAGAACAGAATAGAATATAATCCGATCTGAAGCATGCATGTCTCCCCCTAGGGCGATAGTACCACTGGAGTGAACCAGGTATTTGAGCCTCCTGCAATGGAGAAAAGAGTGAGTTAAGTAAAAGAGATGACTTCTGAGAAGCTTTAATGCCACCATTCCCACTAGACAACTAAAAGATTCAAAAAAACTGGACTCGTATACAGCTGTACAGCTGTACAGTGTTACCAAATCTGTACCTACTACATCATTGAATCTCCCTTTGCCAACACCTTTATAAATCATCCGAAATTAACCGGTTCACACTGTACGACTAAAGAAAGGCGCCTTCTGATTAGGTCAAAGGTTTTCATACCTCTGGCATCCAGTGAACTAATTTATGTGATAAGATCAGATTTTTTTTTTTCTTCTTCATGGCTTTCTTTTAAGTGGCAGTGTTCTCCTGAAGGAGCTCTTCCACCCAGCCACGCGCGCCTATTCTACTCTGTACTTACTGAAAATGCTTGTCAGATACAATTCCGTACTAAATCACTTCGTACGATAATTTCGTATTTCATGATATAAATTTCCGTACTATATTATTTTGTACAATAATTTCGAACTATACTTTTTTTTAGCAATATGTGTTCTATGTTTGTACTTACTGGAAATGCTTGTCAGATACAATTCCGTACTAAATTTAATCACTTCGTACGATAATTTCGTATTTTATGATATAAATTTCCGTACTATATTATTTTGTACAATAATTGCGAACTATACTTTTTTTTAGTAATAAGCAGTGGTGTAGCGTGGTCTAAATTCAAGTGTAGGGCGTGTTGGGCTCATGCACAGGTCTACCATGTCCCATCACAGTACATGCCATTAATATTTATGGGCCTTAGAGTGAACTTTTGAGTTGTATGGCCGCCATACATACACGCTACGCCACTGGTAATAAGTGTTTTATATTTGTACTTACTGGAAATGCTTGTCAGATACGATCCTACAATAGTGTTTGGACCCCTGTACTTGCTCAGTGTACCACGAATCCAACACCGCCTTCGCCTGGTTCAATATTTGAGCCTGTACCTGGCGTGAGCACAAGATGTAGTCCGGGGCAATACAGGTTTGCCCAGCGTTGATGCATTTACCCCATAGGAAACGACGAACAGCTAGCTCTATGTTGACGCTTGAATCGATATAGAGTGGACTGGAAAAAGAAACAAAGGTATGAATTTGAATAAATAAACTTAAGTATGTCCCAAAAGATTAAATAAATAAATTTAGTATGTCCCGTAGTATATCCATCTGACGAGGGACATACTAGAGGATGGGCATGCTACGAAACAGACCACAGGAGTGGTTGTTGTAGCGGCTTCAGCCATAAAAAGGATATACTTTTTTTTATCTGCCATACAACGGGGTGATGGTCTCTGACCATGTTTAATTGGCTCGTCCTGAGCCGCAGTCAACCGTCGCATCGCGAGGACTTGTGCTTGTTCTTTTAAACTTAAAGCAAAGAGAACCGGTTGAAAACTGCCATCTAGCTAGGCTGGTTAGGGTTAGCTGTTCTCCTCCCTGTTTATAGTCCCACAGCTAGACACTAGTCTACTCTCGTCCCCTAGCTAGACAAAGCCAAAGACCACAAGAGTCTCATAATATTGAGGAATACTTACGCTGATAAGGCTTCCAGTACAGGATTATAGTCCTTGACAAGACAAGATTTCCTATGAGTGAATGTATTGAAGCTGTACTTGCCGTGGTATGCTAGTCCTTGACGAGGCAAAATTTCCTATCAATTTCATAATATTGAGTACTTACGCTGATAAGGCTTCCAGGACAGGATTATAGTTCTTGACAAGGCATGTATCAAAGCTGTACTTGCCGTGGTATGCTAGTCCAGTAGTCCTTAACGAGGCAAAATTTCCTATCAATTTCATAATATTGAGTACTTACGCTGATAAGGCCAAGCAGTGGTGTAGCGTGGTCTAAATTCAAGTGTAGGGCGTGTTGGGCTCATGCACAGGTCTACCATGTCCCATCACAGTACATGCCACTAATATTTATGGGCATTAGAGTGAACTTTTGAGTTGTATGGCCGCCATACACGCCATACATACACGCTACGCCACTGGTAATAAGTGTTTTATATTTGTACTTACTGGAAATGCTTGTCAGATACAATCCTACAATAGTGTTTGGATCCCTGTACTTGCTCAGTATACCACGAATCCAACACCGCCTTCGCCTGGTTCAATATTTGAGCCTGTACCTGGCGCGAGCACAAGATGTAGTCCGGGGCAATACAGGTTTGCCCCGCGTTGATGCATTTACCCCATAGGAAACGACGAACAGCTAGCTCTATGTTGACGCTTGAATCGATGTAGAGTGGACTGAAAAATGAAGAAGAATAAATCTTACATTCTGGGCTTTCAACATAGCAACGAGTATCCTTGATAAAGTAAGTCTAATTAAGAAGAATAAGTTCAAGTAGAATAGAATCTTCTTCTTCGCCTTTTAGCGTGTTCAGACGGGGTCGGCGTTTTCCGTCAGCCACTCAATCAGTCCTGGCTGATTGCTTTGGGTTGTTTGGTTTTGGCTACAAAAAAGAAAAAAAAAATACAAGTGGATGCCCTTCGAACTTTGCTATTTCTTTAACAAGGAACTTACAAGTAGAATAGAAAAAAAAAGACAGCCTAGTTAAATTGGAGAGCAGCCCGTCTGCCTTGTAAGCGCTAGGTTGCGGATTTGATTCCCGCCTGGGGCGGATTTTATCCTAAACAGGTAAGTCTTTCTCCTGTCCTCCTTCTCTCTTCGCTTTCGAGACGAAAAAAAAAAAAAAACTTGTGGGTATCGAACCCTTGACCTTCTGATCAGAACACTCACCTCTTACCGCCCAACTCCAAAGTGACAGGGGTCAAATGCTCGTTGGCGGCTTGTCTCACTATTTTACCAACAGAGGTAGAGCCCGTGTAGAAAATGTAGTCAAAACGGTGTTTCAATAGTTCTGTGGTTTCCTCTACACCTCCCAGAACTACTTGGAATGTATCCTGCCGAAAATAGAAAAAGTAGTTCAGTTAATTGGTTAGAACTTACTAAAAAAAAAAAACATCTGGTGTGAACATCACACGACTTTCTTTTCTATTACATTAGCGGAATACGTATTTGAAAAAAAAAATTCCCGATTTTGAAAATTTGGACCGATTGCAATACTTTCATTACTGGTATAGCTCCGCTATACTGTAGTAATAGAAAGTAAAAAAGAAAGGCCCCGTCCCAGTGGGAACGGGGCCTTACAGCTACAATTTCTCTCCAATCTATCGCATCCCCTAAGTTGGGAAACGCTGTCCTACTTTTGGATTCTACCATTCATTCCTGAGAACTTGACCACAATAATAGTAGTAGCCTACTGCTGGAGTAAAGGGACTTTACAGTCCTATGCGAGCAGTATAAATAAGCACTATTATTATCCCTAAGTTGGGAAACGCTGTCCTACTTTTGGATTCTACCATTCATTCCCCCCCCCTTTTTTTAAGTGTAGCCAATAATATTTAAATAACATATCTCTGTATTTTTTTCATCCAATATTATCTTGACCTGAAAACCTCAATCACTAAACACAACTGCTCAGTATACATCCAAACAAATCAAAAAAATTAAAGTATAAAAAAAAGACACACACAAAAAAAGAACATTTTACAAACATACCACACTATACAAACATGAATCTGAAGACACATTGAAAAGCATCAGTTTTCTACACACACGAGAGAGAAAATTAACAGACAAACATTTAAAACAATCTACAATCGTACAAAATTACAAATACATTAAGCTGAAGACACATTGGAAAAACTCAAATTTCCAGACACGAGAAGAAATTGCACATGGGAACACACTTTTTGCCCGTGTCAACTGCATTATGAAGGAAAGCAACCATATGTGAAATCTCCATTCGCCTGCAATCAATACGCGTAGTTATGGGTATTTCCGCAACTACTGCGATTGAAAATCCGCCAGATGTTGCCAGATTTACCGACTACTACGCCAGACAGAGGACACGAAACGTGAAGAAACAAACCATTCTCATCCTCATGGAATTAAACGACTCCTCCGGGAATTGAACCCGGAACTTCGGATGTACTAGGCCAATATTCACATGGCCACGGAAGTTGATAAAGCCAATACATAAAAAAATGATATTCTATATTTTCATCTTAATCATTATCCTGGCCACAACAATATCACATAATGCAAAACATTCAACGCGCAAAATTAAAAAGTAAAAAAAAAAAAAAAATCAACCTAAAATAAATATTAAAAATTTACAAGAAACCAAAGAAAAAATCACGAACAACGAACCAAGAATTTGAAATTCCTGGTAGTTTAAATTAATACGCCACATCACATTAGGGCACTCAACAAGAA
The DNA here is from genome assembly GCF_000475195.1 of Diaphorina citri. NCBI lineage: Eukaryota > Metazoa > Arthropoda > Insecta > Hemiptera > Psyllidae > Diaphorina > Diaphorina citri. The sequence continues at coordinate 7,525 of NW_007380421.1, read as the reverse complement.
AACACGAAGACATGAAAAGAAGATTCAAAATCCAAGTATCACCACAACTATCAAAATTTGAGAAAACTATTCGAAATTTCACACTGCAAAAGAGGAAAAACATCACACAGAAGAAAATGCACAACAAGAAATCAAAATTTATGACGTCATCAAGAAAAATCCCAGTATGACAACTATCAAAATTTAGAAAAACTCTGCGAAATTCCACACCTACTCCAAAAGAAGAACATCACACAAAAGAAAATGCACAACAGACAATCAAAATTTCCAAAGATACCCAGAGAAAATCAATATTAAAATTCATATTAAGAGTATTCAAGACTCCAAGTGTTTAAACACCACACGAAGACACCAAGTATCACCCCCACATAACTCACTCCAAGAGAACAAATCAATCAAAATTGAAAAAGATATCCCCAGAACATTAAAATTTCACATTAATAATATTCTGATTCAAGAATCCAAGAATCACACCAACTATCAAAATTTAAGAAAACTCTTAAAAAAAATATTCACTTCAAAAGAAGGAACACTAACAACATTCAAGACATGATTCAAAATTCATCACTTTAGGTACAACAAGAAATCAAAATTAATGAAGATATCACACGAAAGAAGCACACAACGAAGATACACAAGAAGAAATCCAAATTTGCGAAGAAGTCAACAGACAATCAAAATTTCACGAGAACATCAAAAATCAAAGTATCACCAAAGCACAATCCAAATTCAAGAAAAGTTTCTTTCAAAGACGTCACACGAAGAAAGTAGCTACACAACAAACAATCAAAATTCGAGAAGAATTGAACATTCTAGAAGAATTCACATCACAGATAGCCAATACCATACAACAAATATCAAAATTCAAGACACAAAAAATTCTTCCCTCCGCAAGAAAAAAAAAAAAAATAAAATAAAATTATCACATGAAAAATATCACAGCATCTCATGAAAAATATCACAGCATCACATGAAAAATATCACATTTCATCAAAAGAACTCCACGGTCAAAATTTTCCAAAAAGGTTCATCAAACACCCTATCACCCACAGCTATCAAAATTACTCACTCCAAGAGATGGAAATTCTCACAGACTTCACACGAATGAAACTACACAACTAGAAACAAAATTCGTCAAGACGTCAACAAAAATTGAAAATTTACTAGAATAACTCTAAATAATGCCACAGGTATCAAAATTTAAGAAATATTTCAAAATTCCTCACTCTACAAGCAACTGTTAAAATTCAAGCGAATGAAACTAAACAACTAAAAAACAAAATTTGTCAAGACGCCATCAGAAAATCGAAAGTTTACAAAGAAGATAACAATCACTCCAAGTAATACCAAACAAATACAACACGTTTCGAAATTTAAGAATCATTTCGAAATTCCTCACTCCATAAGAAACAGTTGAAATGCCCAAAGATATCACTCAAATGAAACTACACAAAAAGAAAGTCAAAATTCGCGACGCCAAAAGAAAATCGAAAACCCATCAAAATTCAACGGACTCAAACACATTCCAAATGAAAAAAAAAAACTTCGCAAAGAATTGAAATCACATCAAAGTATTCAAAATTTAAGAAAGACTTCAATAATTCGAAAACCTATCAAAATTCCACGGAAAAGACATCATACCAACGAAACCCCCTACAAGAATCTAAATTTACGAAGACTTCAAAAGAAAATCAGAACACCATTGAGCAAAAGCAAAATTGTACGGACTCAAACACATTACAAATTAAAAAACTTCACGAAGCGAAATCACACCCAAAGTATTCAAAATTTAATAGAGGTTTCAAAAGAAAGTCAAAATTTTTCTGGGTGATCAAAATTTCACACCAAAGAAATAACAAATTAAAAAACTTCACGAAGCGAAATCACACCCAAAGTATTCAAAATTTAATAGAGGTTTCAAAAGAAAGTCAAAATTTTTCTGGATGATCAAAATTCCACACCAAAGAAATCAAAATTCGCGAAGACTTCAAAAGAAACATAAAGCTCCATAGAGTGAGACCTCCACATGAAATTATAAGAACTATCAAAATTCCTCACTTCAAAGATATCATACCAAATAAACTCCTACAAGAAATCAAAATTCGTCAAGACTTCAAAATAAAATCAAAATTTGACGTCAAAGAAAACAAAATTGAAACCCAAATTCTATGGAAGCATCAAAATTCAAGACAAACCGGACGCCAAAGAAATCAAAATTGAAACAAAATTCCGTAGAGTAAAAATCATCAAAATTAAACGCTTCTACAGAAGAAGGTCCAAATTCTACATGGAAGAGAAAACAAAATTGAAACCCAAATTCTATGGAAGCATCAAAATTCAAGACAAACCGGACGCCAAAGAAATCAAAATTGAAACAAAATTCCCTAGAGTAAAAATCATCAAAATTAAACGCTTCTACAGAAGAAGATCCAAATTCTACATGGAAGAACACAAACTTGAAAACAAAATCCCATGGTGTAAAAACCATCAAAATTCAAGGAGGTAGAAACTGGACTCATTGTCCCAGAAACCAAAATTCTATGGAGAAAACCACATCAAAATTAAATGCTTCAAAAGAAGAAGGTCCAAATTCTACACCGAAGAACACAAAATTGAAAACAAAATTCCATGGCGTAAGGCCATCAAAATTCAAGAAGGTAGAAACTTGTCCAAGAAATCAAAATTCGAACCAAAATTCCGTGGAGTGAACCACATCAAAATTAAATGCTTCAAAAGAAGACGGTCCAAATTCTACATTAAAGAAATCAAAATTGAAACGAAAATTCCATGGAGTAACCATCAAAATTTAAGAAATCGAAATTCAGCGGTGTAAAACGCATCTAAATTCAAAAGAAAATCAAAATTGAACCAAAATTCTACGGATTAATAAATAATCATCAAAATTCAAGACGCCTTCGAAATTTCAAAAGTCGACAACACAAATCGAAATTCAAAACAAGAAATCAAAATTTTAAAGAGTCAAAACCATCCAAATTCAAGAGAAAATCAAAATTGAATCAAAATTCGACAGAATATAAAGAAATCAATCATCAAAATTCAAGACGCCCTCAAATTCTCAAAGTTGACCACACAGATCGAAATTCTAAGCAAGAAATTAAAATTTTGAAGAGTCGAAACCATCTAAATTCAAAAGAAAATCAAAATTGAACCAAAATTCTATGGAGTGAAAACCATCAAAATTAAACGCATCAAAAAAGAAGGTCCGAATTCAACACGAAGAGATCAAAATTAAAACCAAAATTACAACTGGAGTAAGAAACATCAAAATTAAAGAAGCCTTCAAATTTTTCTAAGTCGACAACACAAATCAAAATTCAAAACAAGAAATTAAAATTTTGAAGAGTCAAAACCATCCAAATTCAAAACAAAATCAAAAATGAACCCTAAATTGCACGGACTAAAAGCAAACCATCAAAATTCAAGAAGTCTTCAAAATTAGCACAAATCGAAATTCAAAACAAAAAATCAAAACATTTGAACAGTCGAAACCATCCAAATTCAAAAGGAAATCAAAAATGAAACCAAAATTTCACGGACTATAAACAAATAATCAAAATTCAAGAAGCCTTCGAAATTTCAAAAGTCGACAATACAAATCCAAATTCAAAACAAAAAAATCAAAATTTTGAAAAGTCAAAAGCATCCAAATTCAAAAGAAAATCAAAATTGAACCAAAATTTCTCGGACTAAGAAATAATCAAAATTCAAGAAGCTATGAAAAATCCTCAAAGTGAAAACCATCTAAATTCAAGAGAAAATCAAATTTGAACCAAAATTCCACGGACCAAGACATAATCAAATTCAAGAAGCCTTCGAAATTTCAAAAGTCGACAACACAAATCCAAATTCAAAACAAAAAAAAAAAATCAAAATTTTGAAAAGTCAAAAGCATCCAAATTCAAAAGAAAATCAAAATTGAACCAAAATTTCTCGGACTTAGAAATAATCAAAATTCAAGAAGCTATGAAAAATCCTCAAAGTGAAAACCATCTAAATTCAAGAGAAAATCAAAATTGAACCAAAATTCCACGGACCAAGACATAATCAAAAATCAAGAAGGTATCAAAATTCTCAAGTCTCGAAAGTATCCAAATTCAAGAGGGCGAAAATGAAAATTTAAGAAAAAGCATCCAAAAAGAAGAGTCCTAAAATTATTATTGATGTAAGAAGTTAATAGGAAATAAATCAAAATTCAAAATTCAAAAAGCCCTTGTTTTTATTTGTTTAAACCCAAAAAAACCCCCTATTAGTTTTATTGATCACAGGAAAGAGAGGTCGATAGCACAGCCACACTATTATCACGTCACGACCAGGACAGCCCTGATAGTCGTGTTTCTTATTATTGATGTAAGAAGTTAATAGGAAATAAATCAAAATTCAAAATTCAAAAAGCCCTTGTTTTTATTTGTTTAAACCCACAAATCCAAATTCAAAACAAAAAAATCAAAATTTTGAAAAGTCAAAAGCATCCAAATTCAAAAGAAAATCAAAATTGAACCAAAATTTTTCGGACTAAGAAATAATCAAAATTCAAGAAGCTATGAAAATTCCTCAAAGTGAAAACCATCTAAATTCAAGAGAAAATCAAAATTGAACCAAAATTCCACGGACCAAGACATAATCAAAAATCAAGAAGGTATCGAAAAATTCTCAAGTCTCGAAAGTATCCAAATTCAAGAAGGTGAAAATGAAAATTTAAGAAAAAGCACCCAAAAAGAAGAGTCCGAAAATTATTATTGATGTAAGAAGTTAATAGGAAATAAATCAAAATTCAAAATTCAAAAAGCCCTTGTTTTTATTTGTTTAAACCCAAAAACCCCCTATTAATTTTATTGATCACAGGAAAGAGAGATCAATAGCACAGCCACACTATTATCACGTCACGACAAGGACAGGGGCAAGGACTCCCATTATTATAGTTTCCTCTGTAGTTTCAGTCTCATTCTGGCAGGATAAACAAGGTATATTCTATTCTATTCTCTAAAATTACGTTTATGGTCGTGTTTCTACCTTAACCGGCCTAATAGTAAAAATTTACTCACATTGTCCAAATACTTCGGCAAAAGTTCCGCCATAATTTTGGCCGAAGCCGGGGCCACCTCGCTGGGTTTCAGTATCACCACATTGCCGGCCGCTATAGCTCCGGCCGCCGGTAGCAGAGATAGCTGGAGTGGGTAGTTCCAAGCACCGATGATGAGACAAACGCCGTATGGGTCCGGATATATGTAGACACCGTCTAGCATGTTAGCTATGTCTTTGCCGGGCTGAAACCAATAGAATAGAATTAGCATAGAATTAGGATAGAATCTGAATAGAGAATAGAATTCATAGAATATACACTCGCATATGTCTTTGACGGGCTGAAACCAATAGAATAGAATAAAATTAGCACAGAATTAGCATAGAATTTGAATAGAATAAGCATAAAATCAGAATAGAATTAGCACAGAATTAGAATAGAATATACACTTGCGAGGAGGAGGTCCCTAAAGAAGGTTTTTCGAGTGACCTGCCGATGGTTTTTATTTCAAAACTAGCATGTAAGCTATGTCTTTGCCGGGCTTAAACGAGTAGAATAGAATACAATTAGCATAGAATCAGAATAGATGTAGCACAGAATTAAAATAGAATAGTATTAATAGAAAATACACTAGCGAGGAGGAGGTCCCTGGAGAAGGTTTTCCGAGTGGCCTGCCGATGGTTTTTTATTTCAAAATGAAGTATTTGTTTTCCTTGGATATGAAATGAAGTCTCAAAGGCCAGCCTAGTTGGCTTGGTTGGTAGCGCATCTGCGTTGTACCGCCGCGACCCAAGATTCGTATAATCTTAACCCATTTTTGGGGGCAGTTGTCCCCACACCGGAGCCTCAGATTTTGTGTATTTTCCATACACAAAAGCCCATAAAATTCAGCCCTGGCGGGAATCGAACTCACGACCTTGAGCTTACTAGGCACACGCGCTACCCTCCAAGCCAACTAGGCTGGCTGTATGTTTCAGCATTTTGTTGGAAATAACCCGTATCTATTCAATATTGTCACCATAAGATGAAATTCAGAAAATGGAGAAATAGCTTGGTATGACTTGTTTTACTGAGAACAGGGTTCAAAGGACCTTCAATGTGATAACTGGTTCAAAGGATGACTCAACTTGTCTAGTCAGCCTTGGTCGGGGATGACTGTTTTGGTTCAGTGGTCAACTTACTCAACTTGCAAAAAGGTCCTGGGTTCGATGGTATTAGGTCTCTTTTATACTGCTCGAATAGGACTCAAAAGTAACTTCACTCCAGCAGTAGGATACTACCTACTATTAAGTATTGTGGACAAATTCTCAAATTATGTAATTTGTGTATTGCTATTGAGGACAAAATGAGGACCTGCCTCGGTGGTGTAGTGGTCAAGACGCTCGTCTTCCCGCCCGGGGCGGATCTTATCCTGAACGAATAATGTTCGTTCTCGGAACGGCTGGCTTTCTCCTATCCTGTCTGTCAACTCCCTTCAATTTTGGGACGATAAGAACTTAGCAGTTACAGATCCCTTTATCAATCTATCAAACTTCAAAAAAAAAAGAAAAAGAAAAAAAACTCCGGCAGGAATCGAACCTGGGACAAGGGTCTTACCTTTTCTGGTGTCATCCATTGTTTCAAATGATTCAGCGTGTTTCGTACATCATTGGCGAGGAATTCTATCTCGAACAGAACCGCTTCTTGTTTATGCTGCAACAGAAAAAGGGTAAAATCAGACCATGTCACTCAGCCTAAAGCAAGAGGGATTTTCGAAAAATGAGAAACAACTGCTACATTATGCCGCCACACACGCTCAGACCGTCTGAGTTTGTGAAGAAAAACGTCAAAAACACCTAACAGACCTGGGTCCGCCAAACGTTCTGAGCCAGACGGCCGGAATAAGACTCGTGCGGTCTGTGTCGTAGCGTGCCCATCCCTCATCAGATGGGCGATAAGAGACACAATATTTCTCATTTAGGTGCTGGGTCAACACGAGAACACAAGAATGTAACCCGTTGAAATATTTGCGATCGAAATACGAGCACACAAAATTTTCTGTCAATGGTGGGATTCGAACCCTGGGACTCACCTTTCGCAGATCTGCGGCCAAAGCGTTGGCCAAATCCTGTTGGTTCTCCTCGTAAAGCCGCACCAGTTGCTGCAGTTGTCGGCGTCGGAATTCGTACGGCTTGGATTTGCCGGAGTCGAACGTGTCGCGAGCGTTCTGAACGAGGTCGCCGAAATTGACCATGGTCGCGGTCGCTGTCGCGGAAGGGGGTGTGGCGACGAAGAACGAGGAGTTTAGGGAGTTGACTTTGTATTTGTCATCCAATGGGGATGCTGGAAAAAAAGAAAGACGAAAAAAAAACGTGAATAACTGAAGACTGGTGTGGTGGTTAAAACGCTCGTCTGGTAAACAAGAGGGCGTAGCGTAGGTTGAATCCCAACCGAGGTATGGAATTTTATACTCAATGTATAAAAATTAATGTGTGTGTGTGTGTG
>NW_007380420.1:0-22894 GCF_000475195.1 Diaphorina citri | reverse complement strand
GTGTTACGTGGCTTTTGTATACAGGGTGATTTCGACCGGTGGTGGTGTTCACGTTGTGTACTTACTTGAGTTTAGTTTCATTCATAGGTAGTTTAAAAGTTTAGCGGTAAGAGATTGGTTGGAGGTACCAGGTGTTTACGGTTTTGAGTTCAGTTTTGTTCATTCACACTTTCAAAGGTTTGTAGTTTTCAGAAGGGATTTGTTGGATGTACTAAAGGTATCTTCGGTAAAGTAGGGTACACTTGGGTATCTCTATACGAGTATGTATGAGAAACCCTCTTTTTGGTAAGGCGCTTTTGTATACAGGGTGATTTCGACCGGTGGTGGTGTTCACGTTGTGTACTTACTTGAGTTTAGTTTTGTTCATTCATAGGTAGTTTAAAAGTTTAGCGGTAAGAGATTGGTTAGAGGTACCAGGTGTTTACAGTTTTGAGTTCAGTTTTGTTCATTCACACTTTCAAAGGTTTGTAGTTTCCAGAAGGGATTTGTTGGATGTACCAAAGTTATCTTCGGTAAAGTAGGGTACACTGGGGTATCTCTATACGAGTATGTAGGTATGAGAAACCGTCTTTTTGGTAAGGCCCGTCCTTGGAAACCCATCCTAGGAAGATATTTACATACCTGGATCAATTACTTATTTTGTAGCAGCTATCAAATGGGACTTTCGTTTTCAATGTTGACAAATTATAACCTATTCTTTCGAGGTGCGCCCCTGTTAGTAACTCATCCGCTTGTTTACTTAAATACTCTCAAGAGCCGATCTATGAGGAGACAAGAGTTCATAAATGTCTCCAAATGTGAACCACCCTTTACACGTAGGTTTCATCGTGACCTGAAATGTGGAAGGTAGAAGCCCCTTTCATCCAGACATCCCTGAGCTGATTACATCTCTTGGGATTAGGGGCACTGGTAACATTTAGATTTATTGCATTCTGATGAACTTGCCTCGGTAGTCGGTAGTGTGGTGTTTGGTGGTAGCCTGGACTACCTGGAGAGCGTGGGTTGAAATACTTTTCAACTGTTCAGTCGAAATGAGTATGTGTTTCTCCGATGGACTGCAGCGGAGAAGCCTTTGTCAATTTTGCGGACCTGAAACTTGTACAGGAAGAGAGTAAGTTGTCCGAATCGTAATCGATTTATTGATTTCTCTTGCAAAATCACTAGAAAATCATAATATAAAGTTTTAAACCCATAACAGATTTTTTCCACTTTAGGAATTTAGCTATACTAACGATGCGATGATGCGTTATTGAGAGAAATTGACCAAATAAAAAGTTAGTAATAAAATGCATGGAGCTCCAAAAGTTAGGTGTCGGAAAATTATCTGGCATTTTCATAACAGATGAATTTCCATGATAATCTACTTCAAGTACCTACCTTGCTCCTTGCTGATATGCTGATGATACTAGAATATCCTATACGTACTATGTACATCAGGGATTTCCAACTTCCATGTGTATGCGGGCCACATGCTACATTGGCAGGTACTTCGCGGACCACGTACACATGGGAGCAGGCCCGTATCCAGGATTTCCTTGAGAGGATTGGGGTAGATGCTCCATTTTCGGAGTTCACTCCATAGTAAAAGAGCATAAATCAAGCCCGAGAGGGCCCACCCTAAAAGCTTCGCGGCCCACAAAAATAGTCCGGCGGGCCAAATGTGGTCCGTGGGCCGCTAGTTTAAAATCGCTGTAAATACTATACATAGTTATTTATTTATGTATGCTATAATAATGGAAAAGTCCATTTACCCCTGCTGTATCGAGGTTTCCTAGCTGATCATTTCGACGGTAACAGGAAATTATTTCCACTTGAGATTATTTCCATACCGATTGATTGTTTAGGGTCAAAAGTTCTGAAGAGGGGCCCCCATCATGTTTCATAATATGTTCGGAATAATAGTGGAATTCATATCTAATTTTACGAGTTATAATCCACATACTATGTGACGGTCACCCATTCTATTCTGTTCTATGGTATGTATTGTATGTAAGTAACTCTTAATTTGTATTCAATATCCTATTTCAATATTTTAAACTCTGAACCTTCAGAGATGACCCTGATTCCATAGCCGCCCTCATGCGTTTCTTGAAAAGAAACAACTTCCCGAAAGAACCTTATTTATTTGCCGCAAATGGCCTGTGTTGCTAAATTGTGTAAAAATAAAGTAAATACTTAAACTCTGAACCAATTTCTGACTTTGACGGCAACCTGTGAGAAATTTATACCACGTATATGATACTTTTAATAAACACTAAAAGATTTCTAATGGTTCCTATGCGAGCTCTGTGTTGTGTTTGTAATCCTCGGATATTTATGAGCACATGGCGCATTAGACTAATAAAACGTATGTTCGTTACTCAGTTCTCAGTTGGTGCAAGTATCTCTTGAAATTTTTCTTGAGAGGTTTGATAGAGGGAACTAAAACGACAATTCCATTATCGTCCCGAAATCGAAGAGAGGAAGACAGGATAGGAGAAAGCCAGCCAGCCGGAAACGAACCGTATCTGTTTAGGATACAGTTCGCCCCAGTCGAAACTCTAACCCGCGACCTAGCGCTTAAAAGGCAGGCCTGCTACCTTCCAAGCTAACCACTTTTTAGTAACCAGGCTGGCCTATATTATTCGTCCTAATTGAAATTTTGAGTCACCTTCCCATTCTATTCTGTTCTATGGTATGTAAGTAACTCTGAATTTGTATTCAATATCCTATTTTAACTCTGAACCTTCAGAGATGACCCTGATTCCATAGCCACGCTCATGCGTTTCTTGAAAAGAAACAACTTCCCGAAAGAACCTTATATTTTATTTGCCACAAATGGCCTGTGTAACCTGTGTTGCTAAATTGTGTAAAAATAAAGTAAATAAACTCTGAACCAATTTCTGACTTTGACGGCAACCTGTGAGAAATTTATACCACGTATATGATACTTTTAATAAACACTAAAAGATTTCTAATGGTTCCTGTGCGAGCTCTGTGTTGTGTTTGTAATCCTCGGATATTTATGAGCACATGGCGCATTAACTTCATCTCAAGAGATCTGCTGCTCTGGAGCTTAAAATAGAAAATGAACCTGAAATGTGGAAGGTAGAAGCGCAGTGCGGGGAGGGGTGATGGGGGGGGGGGGGGGGAATCCATAAGTAAATAGGTAGGAGTTACCTCCTTTGATCGGGAATTCAGGTTCGAACGAATCGTCCCTCGCTTATTAGGCATCCAGACGAGCACCCTTGTAACTTGGCAGAGGACCTTCATCCCTTCTTCTCTTCTCGTACTATTTCTCATCTTCCCTATCCTCCTCCTCTTTCTCCCCCTTCTCCTCCTCCTCCTGTTCCTTCTCCTTCTCTTCCTCCTTCGTCTGGTCCTCCTCAATTATTTATTAGTGAGTAGGTTTGTGGAGAGAGGGAAAGGGATTCTGGGGACACCTATGAGAAGGCTGTGATTCTGTGAACAATATTCCCAGTTCCTGCCAGACATTGGGATTTTATTATCTTCTTTCTCTAGGATAACACATAGGCAATCTCAAAGTCTCAACTTCAAAACGAAAATCGAGAACTCTGGAGAAGGCTGGTTCATGGAGGTCTTGGGCCCTCGCGGCCTGTCAGAACCCGGCAGTACGTACATAAGTATGACGACTTTCATGGAGGCTCTAGTTTTTCCATATCTACACTGAGTTTTACCTTCATTTGCATTTCTCTCCGCGTCACTGACGTTGAAAGAGAAGTAAATTAGCATGGGAGAGACAGTAAGCGGAGAAAACCTGAAATATTTAAAAAGAGATTATTACAGCGGCAGTACACGAGGGTTGAGGGTTGCATAACAAAGAAAATGAAGGGGGTAATTATTCCGATAGGCCAGGTGAGGGAGGGATCCCTTTTTCCATTACATTTGGTCCAACTTTCTCGTTTCATATCCAAGAGAAGTAAATTAGCATGGGAGAGACAGTAAGCGGAGAAAACCTGAAATATTTAAAAAGAGATTATTACAGCGGCAGTACACGAGGATTGAGGGTTGCATAACAAAGAAAATGAAGGGGGTAATTATTCCGATAGGACAGGTGAGGGAGGGATCCCTTTTTCCATTACATTTGGTCCAACTTTCTCGTTTCATATCCCTCCCCCTCCTCCTTTTCGTCCCAGTCATTTTCTCTCCCCCTTTGAGTTTTATCTCCTTCCGTGTCTGCACTTTTTTTTTCTACCTGCTCGTTTTGTCCCTCTTGCTTCATTTCTCTCATCCTCTGGCTATTTCTGTCTCCTTTGTCTCCCTCATACTACAGACGAGTCCGTATCCTTTCCCTCTTCCCTTTTCATTCTCCCTTTTACTACGACGAGTACCTCTTTTCTTTTCCTTCCTCCCCTTCACAATTCATCTCCCTTTTACTTTCCTTTCCCTACTGTCGCCTCGTCACCAACAACATGTCTAGCTTACATAACCTGCCTCGATGGCGTAGTGGTCAAGACAGCCTGGCAAGCAGGAGGGCGTGGGTTCGATCCCAGCCGAGGCATTTATCTTCATTTAATTGATGATTTGAGCACATAATAACAGAGCTCTAAGGGTTAAGTGGTAGAGAACGCCGTTAACCTCGCCTAGTGGTTACTTTTCACTTACGAGTCCATCATTAGGCTATCCGTTATCGTATACTTGCACATATTCGCACGGGAGGACCACTTTGTGCGGCGTGGCATGACTAAGTCGTAAATCTACACAAATTGAACGAATTTTGGCTCGCTCCGAAATCTCGCCCCACATCATGATTGTATTGTGTCTCGGCCCCAAAAAAAGGACCACTTTGTGCGGCGTGGCATGACTAAGTCGTAAATCTACACAAATTGAACGAATTTTGGCTCGCTCCGAAATCTCGCCCCACAGCATGATTCATGATTGTATTGTGTCTCGGCCCCAAAAAACTCTCGTGGGAGACTGCCGGTCTTTGTCAAAAAATCCACGATGAAATTAAAGAAATTCGTGATTAAATAAGATTCTAACCGAGTTAATAAAACATCTACGGATATTATTTTATTAATACGAATAACAAATTAAATAACATGGCTAATGTGTACGCGAGGGCTGTAATGGTTGAAGAGTTTGATCCGCGGCCAAAAGATTTAGTGAGATGTTTTTTTATGAACAAAAAGTAAAATTTTTCGGGGAATGTTTTTTGATCCGTGCCATTGAGTAGATGTGACATTGTGTTTTTGACTTTTTGGACAGAAATTAAACTAAATAAAATACTACTGTCCTTTGAGGCGGAAAAGACGACGAAGGAGAAAAAGAAGAAGGATGAGGACAGAAGGATAATACGGGAGGAGAAGGTTGAGTAAAAGATGACTCTGATGAAACAAAATTAGGTAAGAAGGGATTATTTTTCGAGAAGGAATTATTGGGGAATCAGGACATTGGATGTAGAACAGTAAAGAAGGTGAGGAGATTTTAAAGTGGAATATTTATTATTTTTGACGATCTTTACGAAAAAAATACATTTGGACAGTTATATTTTTCATGAGAATCATCAATTATTTATTAGTGAGTAGGTTTGTGGAGAGAGGGAAAGGGGAGGCATTGGTTAAACTGTGGGAGGGACATTGACATGGCTAGAACTACATACTTTATTACATTATTACATTCCGTTTCCACCCATCTTTTTAGTTATTTCACATGTTGGTGCAGTTCATAGCAGTGGTCAAGCCCCTCCTAAAGAGGGTTGTGCCCCATCCACACCCACGTACATAAATATTTCCAATGTTTAATGTTTTGCTTTTGCTTATATACATGGGAAAAGTCTGATGTGGTTACTGTTATCCATCCTCCGCCTTCCTCTCTTAACCTTCCTTCTTCTCCTTCTTTACATTCCGTTTCCACCCATCTTTTTAGTTATTTCACATGTTGGTGCAGTTCATAGCAGTGGTCAAGCCCCTCCTAAAGAGGGTTGTCCCCCATCCACACCCACGTACATAAATATTTCCAATGTTTAATGTTTTGCTTTTGCTTATACATGGGAAAAGTCTGATGTGGTTACTGTTATCCATCCTCCGCCTTCCTCTCTTAACCTTCCTTCTTCTCCTTCCCTTACTTCTCCGCCTCCTCCTCATCTGCCTTCCTCTTTTCCCCTTCCTTCTTCTCTTCCTTTTCCGCCTCCTCCTTTTCTTCCTTCTCCTTCTCCTCCCTCCTCCTCTTCTCCTTTTCTCCTTCCTCCTCCTCTTCTCCCTCCTCNNNAAGACTGAATAAAAGGAAGCCAGTTTGTTTGGAATCCGCCCCGGGTGGGAATTGAACCTTTGGCCTAGCGCTTAAAGGAAAACGTGTTACCTTCCAAGCTAACTATTCGGGCAACCGACAGGTCTTTTAGACGCAAATAGTGTGTCCATATTTATAAATCTTTAGCATTAATTGAATCTTCAGTTCCCTCCTTTTTCTTCCTCACTCCTTGTCCGCCTCCTCCTCATCTGCCTTCCTCTTTTCCCCTTCCTTCTTCTCTTCCTTTTCCGCCTCCTCCTTTTCTTCCTTCTCCTTCTCCTCTTCTCCTTTTCTCCTTCTCTTCTTCCTCCTCCTCTTCTTCCTCCTCCTCTCTCACAGCTCTCCTCTGTCCGTGTTTAACCTCTAGCCCTCCCTTCTTGTCCATTTCGCATGTTCATTATGTTTTCGTTAATAATAAATAATTCCTCCATAATTAATTTGAAAATATCAGTTAAAAGTCTCACAACCTCATCCACCTTAAGTTTGAACGTGAGCTTGTCAAAGTTCCTCTCTGATCTTCTTCTTGCGACATGTAGAATTTTAGATGTGTTTATGTACTACATATTCCACAAGTCGAACTTTTGTTTTCCATAATGGCAGTACAAAGTATCTTAACGTCACTTTCCTTTCATGTTCCCGGGGTTTCCCTTGTCATTATGTTTCCCCCCTACGTTTCATGTGGAAACTTGGGAAAATCTTTTTCCCTACTTTCTGATTCCCTTTGAAGTCTGCTTGTCTCGAAGAACTTTCTATATTGGTCTTTCATGTGTGCGTTAGACTTCGGTTATCTAGTAGGTTTTGTTAATAATTCATCGAAGCTGCCTAATTATATTCGGTAAGAGCGGTTTTTTTTTTACTATTGTATGTACGTGCAACTTTCTACATATTTGTTTGTTAAGATGCAATTTACGTTCTTGTAGGATACATATTGAGTGAGTGTTGAATGTTTTGCCATATGAGGTTGGTACTCTATTCTTACAAGGGGGAGTACAGAGTCATTTGTGGAATAGGGCCCTGGTCTATTAGAGGTTTTTGATAAAACCCTTCAGTTTGTAGAAACACCTACATATATTTATAGACAAGGTAAAGGTAAGGGGAAGGTATTGCGGAAGGTAATATTGATACACCCTGTTTACATACGGGTGGTGTGATACCTACTCCAGTATTGTCATTGTAAAGTGCAGACAAACCTAATTAGCCGTGACGCCTTCCAGGGCCGGACACAGCCTAGCCGAGCCACGGGGCTGATTCCAACATTGGGCCCGTCCTGGCAACAGTTTTTAGCTAAAGTCTCCTTAGGGATGAACTATTTACCAACAAGAAGACCAGATAGTTTTAGTTAAAATTCCCTTTAGGGATGGATGAGCTATAATTACTGATGAAAAAACCTTTTGTACTCAAAAATTTTGGTGAGTGTTGAATGTTTTGCCATATGAGGTTGGTACTGTATTCTTACAAGGGGGAGTACAGAGTCATTTGTGGAATAGTGCCCTGGTCTATTAGAGGTTAGAGGTTTTTGATAAAACCCTCCAGTTTGTAGAAACACCTACATATATTTATAGACAAGGTAAAGGTAACAGTTAAAAGTCTCACAACCTCATCCACCTTAAGTTTGAACGTGAGCTTGTCAAAGTTCCTCTCTGATCTTCTTCTTGCGACATGTATGAAAATCTAAAGAAAGACAATCTAAACTCGTTCTAAGCTACATATACTTATACCTACTTAAATACTGGTTATTAGCCCCCTTGAGGAGGCTGGATCCGGGGTAAATGGTACCGGATGAATTCCTCTCTAGACGGCCCTGATGCCTTTCCCTTGATCTCTCCTTCCCCTATCAATATCACAGCTATGACCTTTGAAGTTAGTGGGTTTCAGTGGATGTATGGGGTAGGGGCCAACTTCTGTGTATTTACATCTCTTTGTCTCCCTCTAATTTTCTTTCTCCACAGCAGTCTGATGCTTTCTCCCTCCCTCCTTGCCTCTCTCTCACTCTCCATCCCGATCTCCTTTCAACCCTCTCTCACGCTTTTTCTTCTAATTTGTATGTCCGTCTTATCTCTCCCTCTCTTCTCTCTTTTCCTCCTTCTCTCCTTTCTTTTCCTCCCTCTCTCCTTTCTTTTCCTCCCTCTCTCCTTTCTTTTCCTCCCTCTCTTACTTCTCTCCCTCCCTCTCTCTCTCTCTATCTCTCTCTCCCTCCCTCCCTCCCTCTCTCCCTCTCCCTCCCTCTCTATTTCCAAGTCATTGACTGATGTTTACGTATTCTGCTAGTCTGCTACTATGTATATGACACTAAGTGACATAAGACAGGACCATCTATTCTTGCCTGAGAAGCAATACCTTGATTTCGAGTGACATAAGACAGGACCATCTATTCTTGCCTGAGAAGCAAAACCTTGATTTCGAATGAACTTTTTAAAATAAGGAAAAAGTAAAAAAAGTTCTTATTTGAAAAGCAATAAAAGAGGAAGAACCTCCCAAAGATCTACAATGACAATAAAACACTTATACGAAAAATTGAAAAAAGAAAGCTCCCAAAAAACACTCAACTTAGTTTTGCAGAGGACTTGACAAATATTCCTCCTCCTCCTCCTCCTCCCTCCTTCTTTTCCTTCTCCTCCTCCTCATCCTCTTCCTAAAACCTTTCTGATGAATACTTGAGAGTTTTCCCAGCTCTAAACCCTTCATATTTATAACTTTTTCCCGAGTAAAGAGTGAGGAGAAAATTTGGGACTTTTCGGAAAATTTCCGGTAAAATTTGGGTTTTTTCGGGAAATTTTCTATAAAATTTTATTAGAGGCTTTTCGTTGTTTTTCTTCCAAGTTCATAGATACATCACATTATGTAGAGGAGCTAAGAATATCTGAAAAAGTGATGCTAGGTTTAGGAGTCCTTAGGCCTCACTGGAAAGTCTCTTTAGCCCCAAAGTGGTCCTAGCCATCCATATTTACGGAACTCTTTACTCAGAACTTATTATAAGTGATAACCAACAGCCATGCCACGAGGCTAGTTTGCACTCAGTTTGCAGTAACTCGTCATTCTTCTGCTTTCCTCAGAACTGAGCGGGCTCAAATTTCTGTCTCCTTTCCAAGAATCGGGAAATAATTTAAACGAATGAATGTTTAATGCCCTTCCGGCATTGGCATGGGGAAATGAGGGTGGCCCAGGGGTAGTGAAAGGGGCTGCCCGGAATATTGACTGTATTAGGTATGAAAAGTTACAAGCCTCTGGGCCTTGCCATACAGGGTGGTCGTAGTGAAATCATTTCGTGGAAATTCGGAAAGCTTGAAATCGGAAAAATGGCTTTACAGGTACCTATGGACCTACAGTTCCCGAGTAAAGAGTGAGGAGAAAATTTGGGACTTTTCGGAAAATTTCCGGTAAAATTTGGGTTTTTTCGGGAAATTTTCTATAAAATTAGAGGCTTTTCGTTGTTTTTCTTCCAAGTTCATAGATACATCACATTATGTAGAGGAGCTAAGAATATCTGAAAAAGTGATGCTAGGTTTAGGAGTCCTTAGGCCTCACTGGGAAGTCTCTTTAGCCTCATAGTGGTCCTAGCCATCCATATTTACGGAACTCTTTAGTCAGAACTTATCATAAGATAACCAACAGCCATGCCATGAGGCTAGTTTGCACTCAGTTTGCAGTAACTCGTCATTCTTCTGCTTTCCTCAGAACTGAGCGGGCTCAAATTTCTGTCTCCTTTCCAAGAATCAGGAAATAATTTAAACGAATGAATGTTAAATGCCCTTCCGGCATTGGCATGGGAAAATGAGGGTGGCCCAGGGGTAGTGAAAGGGGCTCCTCGAAATATTGACTGTATTAGGTATGAAAAGATACAAGCCTCTGGGCCTTGCCATACAGGGTGGTCGTAGTAACGTCATCTCATGGAAATTCGGAAAGCTTGAAATCGAAAAAATGGCTTTACTTACAGGTACCTATGGACCTACAGTTGGACAAAACCCAAGAGTGAGAACTATGTGTAAGGAAGAGAGAGAGAGAAAAGGGGTAGGGGGGGGGGAAGCAGATACTGAGAAATAGACAGCTTGTACGAGTACATAGTATAGTACCTACATACTTAAAATGAATAGATACATACTTATCTCAGTTCTCTCCTTTTCACCTTTTGACATTTGAGACCACTGAGGCCACACTGTAGAGTTAAAGTTCAATTTTTGAGTAGAAAAGAATGAAATTTTCAAGTATGTTTTCTTAAGTAATGACTTTTTGTTCCCTTCCTCCTTCTTCTCATCCATTCTTCTTGGCCACATAACAATCAATTTTGTTGGAAAATATATAAAAAAAATATTCTGAGGGGAATTAAATAAAAGACATTTTAAAAAGTCATTAGATTCTTTTCCCGTCTCTTTCCGAAAAGGGAAAAAATTGTATTTTCCCATTACGAGAATTCTCTCCCTTTCTCCCTTTTCTTTCTCCGTCATTCTATTTCTCAATGCATGTTTCTCTATCCCTGTCTTTTAATTTAGAAGTATGAAGGCTTTCGCATTGTAGAATAGGAAGAAAACATTTTCCAATTACATTTGCCTACATACATGTATGTAGCATGTAGCTATGACTCGTATAAATGTACTTACAATGTAAGTTGGATTGAGTTTGCATTCCTCAAATTCCCTCCCACATCCAATGTCGTGGGTATCACCAGGTACTGTAGGATGAAGGGTATTTAAGTAGCCTGCCAATTTTAGCAGTTTTTGAAACAACTGTGTCTGAACCGTACCAGATCTCAGAACTTAAAAAAAAAAAAAACAAATATTTTTAGGAACAAGAATAGCGCAGATGAAATACTGTCGCTTTTAAGGAGGGAATAATAATGTTACCCTTTATTTTTTTAGACTTTTGAGAGAATTTCATATTGGGACTGAAAGGCTATATTTCTCGTGACTAGAGCATGGTGTTGTTGAAGACGAAGGGGTAATATTAGAGAACAAAGGTTTGCGCCGCACCTAATACTTGTCCAGCCTAGAACCGGATGTGTTTATTTATAATCGTCAACTCTCAAGTCAAATTCAATTATCTGATCGTAGTCAATTATGATGGGTATGTAGAGCGTCTTGTATGGCGTAGAGTGGCACCTAATACTTGTCCAGCCTAGAACCGGATGTGTTTATTTATAATCGTCAACTCTCAAGTCAAATTCAATTATCTGATCGTAGTCAGTTATGATGGGTATGTAGAGCGTCTTGTATGGCGTAGATTGGTCACCGCACGCGACTTGCAATGCAGAGATCTGGGTTCAAATTCCGCTATGTGAGGAACTTGCAGGAATATGTCAAGCTGAAGAAAGGTTATAATCGGAATAATCCGATTATATTTATTTCTACTAACCTTGACAATGTGAATCGTGTTTCTTGACCGATAAGGCTTAAAAACCCCCTTTACCTGACGAAAACAGCAAAAATTGTCGAGGATCAACAATGGGTTCCCTAGATCGGGACCCCAACTAGCGTCAGACGATTTCAATATTAAGTAGATTAGTTAGTGAAACTAGACAAGGTGCCCATGCCCACTTATAGGCAGGGTCCATGGACTTTATTATGGTACCTATACCCTATTCAATAGGTATACATCAGGGCTAATTACAGGGGTATCCACCTAAACAATAAGTTGAAAATCAATGTCCATAATGACTTTTGTCAATAAAAGTCAACTTATTTACAGGTACGCCACTGGACATCCATTGTCCCCGGTACTAAACACAGACATTTTAATCAGGGAAAAAGGTTACTTCACTTACCTGGGGAAGCACAATAAGTTGAAAATCAATGTCCATAATGACTTTTGTCAATAAAAGTCAACTTATTTACAGGTACGCCACTGGACATCCATTGTCCCTGGTACTAAACAGAGACATTTTAATCAAGGAAAAAGGTTACTTCACTTACCTGGGGAAGCTCAATCAGGAGGAAGACATTTGAAGGGTCCAATAAGAGCTGGCTTTTGTAATGCGAACAGAAGTAATTTCAAATAATCCAGACGAAGTGATTTGTCTTCTTCATTCATTAACTTCTTGATCCACACCGCAGCATGAGTTCTGTCTTTGGAATTGGACTTGTTCAGGACAAATGGTTTTGTGAATCTCAAATAGAAATCGAACTCTTCGTCCAAACTTTTGAACTTGCATTTATCTTCAGTGGTCATTTTTACGAAAATTTGTTGGGACTTGAAATTTACTGTTGATTCTTCTGCATAATCGATCACAGTAACTTTTCAAGTTAGACTGGTTAAAAATAACACTGACCCCGTTTTCTGCTCATATTTATCCCACTATATTTTTCCTATTCAAGGACGTACCAAGGTCAGCGTTGCTGATCCTACATTTCTTGGGAACTGCGCTTCGGTCCCTGAGTATCACTTAGTCATATGAATTTCCCGGCAACCGCAACCCGCATGCCACGTAAATGCACTGCATGTTGTTATAAGTAAACTTACATATATGTATCAGGTCAAACCACGGAAATGTTAGAGATAAAAGTAGGTACAGGGAAATCGAAAGGGACAAAATCTGTGTATGCTTGGGATTTTGAAGCAAAATAGGGACGAAACGCAAACAATTTATGTTTTTTGATCCGTGCCATTGAGTAGATGTGACATTGTGTTTTTGACTTTTTGGACAGAAATTAAACTAAATAAAATACTACTGTCCTCTGAGGAGGAAAAGACGACGAAGGAGAAAAAGAAGAAGGATGAGGACAGAGGGATAATACGGGAGGAGATTAGGAGAAGGTTGAGTGAAAGATGACTCTGATGAAAAAAAAAAATAGGTAAGAAGGGATTATTTTTCGAGAAGGAATTATTGGGGAATAAGGACATTGGATGTAGAACAGTAAAGAAGGTGAGGAGATTTCTTCAGCTCCAAATCTTTTTCCGTTTCTTCTAAAACGCTGGAAATAAGTTCCAGGATGGAATGGCCCTCGGGTAGCGGCTCTAAGCAATCAGGAGGAAGACATTTGAAGGGCCCAATAAGAGCTGGCTTTTGTAATGCGAACAGAAGTAATTTCAAATAATCCAGACGAAGTGCTTTGTCTTCTTCATTCATTAACTTTTTGATCCACACCGCAGCATGAGTTCTGTCTTTGGAATTGGACTTGTTCAGGACAAATGGTTTTGTGAATCTCAAATAGAAATCGAACTCTTCGTCCAAACTTTTGAACTTGCATTTATCTTCAGTGGTCATTTTTACGAAAATTTGTTGGGACTTGAAATTTACTGTTGATTCTTCTGCATAATCGATCACAGTAACTTTTCAATTAAAAATAACACTGACCCCGTTTTCTGCTCATATTTATCCCACTATATTTTTCCTATTCAAGGACGTACCAAGGTCAGCGTTGCTGATCCTACATTTCTTGGGAACTGCGCTTCGGTCCCTGAGTATCACTTAGTCATATGAATTTCCCGGCAACCGCAACCCGCATGCCACGTAAATGCACTGCATGTTGTTATAAGTAAACTTACATATATGTATCAGGTCAAACCACGGAAATGTTAGAGATAAAAGTAGGTACAGGGAAATCGAAAGGGACAAAATCTGTGTATGCTTGGGATTTTGAAGCAAAATAGGGACGAAACGCAAACAATTTATTACAAACCTAGCTACATAATACATATTTGAGCAAACATAATTCGAGTGAAGTACATACCCTCGTTGTGGTTTCTATATTTAATCTACTTCACAATATGAAGGTATCAGAAATTAATATTTTCAATCAAAAAATGTTGAAATCAGAAGCTTCGAGATTCATTTTTTAATCCTCACTGCAAAATAAATATTGACGGAAAATTTATTTCCATACGGAAAAAGGAAAATGGAGAACTGTTTGTATACCTTTACATTTTGTACACTTAACACCTACCTAGACTACTCTTTTCCAGCTCTTTCCTCTATTATCCTTTTTCAATGGAAATTAAAGATCTACGAGGAAAACTCTTTACCTCAAATTGATTTATATTCCGGAGTATCGAATAATTTTCAACTTTCCACAAAGTTGGTGCCCTAACAAGGACATTATTTATTATGCTCCCTTAGTTTTAGCTTTAGCACTTTTCGTCCTTGCTCTTTGTCTTCAGCAAATTCAATTTTAAAGTTTTTTAAAAGAAAACTTTTGGGTGCCACATACAAAAAATGTGGCCTAAAGCCAACAAAACACAACTTTGTCCCTTATTTAGGGCTTGTCTGTAGAGCCCGTAAGTTTATTTTGTAACTCCTTGTATAGAAAAATATTGGTCCATGGGCTAAGAAGGGGAAAGTTTGAAGGACTTGATTACTCAAGTGCTAAACCATGTTCTATTTTCTCGTAATGGGAGGTGAGACAATAATGCCGAGGGTGTGAATACTTTTATGAGGTAATATTATGATGATTTCCCCTTACCTTCCCTCCGCTCCGGTGAAATAAATATGAGGAAACCTCCGGTTCTTTTTTGTTCGACTTGACGCTTTGATAGTTTTTCGTGTCCTTCTTCATGGCGTTTGAACGACTATTAGACAATAGAGGTGAGCTTTTGGGACTTGAATAAAATCTCTAATATTCATGGCGAAGGTCCGTAGTAAAAATAGTGATTCCAGATTTGTATTCTAGAAAACGTCCAATATGTTCTGTAAAATGTTTACTTTCTCATGATTTCATCGAAAGAGAAGCTCCGCACTATTAGTTATTTAGTTCTACAAATTCTAGAATATTAGTTCTAGTTCTACAAATTCTAGAAATCTTCTCCTAGGTGACATAATTATGCAGGTATTTGAACAGAACTCCTACAGACCTCACTTATATCGTAGATTCCCATTTCCTAATATTTGTTCCACTTCTTTGGTGGGGGATTAAAATAATTCCCAAGATTAATTAAAGAATTTTAAACACTCAGCCGGGACCTCGTGAGCGTGTTTAATTTACATGGTAAATTAGGTGACGAAAATCCAATGTGCCCCCCTCATCCCTAGACGTGGAAAGAAATGGGCTTGATGAAAAAGTATTTAGACTAGGTACCCTACTCATTTAGATTTTTATAGAATTCGACATAACTCTACAGGTACAATAATACATACGAGTATGTGTCCATTTCATATCCATGTCTTGTGGGTACAGGTTACAGAGCATGGTTTGCCTTTGAAAATACCTCTGCTTTTGAACTTTTGACTGAACCAGTTTTCTACAAATTCTAGAATTCTTCTCCTAGGTGACATAATTATGCAGGTATTTGAACAGAACTCCTACAGACCTCACTTATATCGTAGATTCTCATTTCCTAATATTATGCATTCTTTGGCCCACTCTTGAAAGAGTCTTTCTTTGGTACTGAGGTACAATTTCGTGGTACATTTATTAGTGTGATGAGCATGATAATGAAGATGTGTGTCCGGTTTCGAAGAGTACCAAAAAGTACCATAGATCTTGGAGATATACTCTCACTCGGTTATGGGGGACAGGCGACAATAATTCATTTCGGACTATGACGGGCCATTCGGTCCAAATACATTAATGCTGATGAACTTGAAATTCTCACTTTTGCCCTTTAAACGTTTGGTCCTCCTTGATTTATTTTGTGTCGCTCGCCGCCACACCGCTTTGTGTGAGCTTCACCGGTTTGTAATGAAACGTGAAATGATTTGGATCTCTTGAAGTCTCTCGAGATTTTCCTCTTCTTCTTAACTCATATTTATTTGAGGTGATTCTTCAATCTTCATGCACATCTTGAATACGTTTACATAAGTCTCTGGGTCCTCTGTTACGGCCTGTTCTGAAAACTAATTGTGACTTAACCAGTCTCCAACATTTTAAACGGCCTGTGAGGTGAAGCCCATCAAGTTGTGAAGCACAAAAAGCCACAGAATCAACAAATTCAAGAGGTAAAGCTCACATATGAAAGACGAGAAACAGCGTTGGAATATATTTTATGCACACACACAAACGACATCAACTTGGCAAGGCAACACTGAATTTCTTTTCATCTTATCAACAGAGAAGAATCTTCCGCACGTGAAATGATTTGGATCTCTTGAAGTCTCTCGAGATTTTCCTCTTCTTCTTAACTCATATTTATTTGAGGTGATTCTTCAATCTTCATCCACATCTTGAATACGTTTACATAAGTCTCTGGGTCCTCTGTTACGGCCTGTTCTGAAAACTAATTGACTTAACCAGTCTCCAACATTTTAAACGGCCTGTGAGGTGAAGCCCATCAAGTTTTGAAGCACAAAATGCCACAGAATCAACAAATTGAAGAGGTAAAGCTCACATATGAAAGACGAGAAACAGCGTTGGAATATATTTTATGCACACACAAACGACATCAACTTGGCAAGGCAACACTGAATTTCTTTTCATCTTATCACCAGAGAAGTTTATGGACGATTTTGTGTGTTTGCTCATGCTTTAATCTAACTTATCCAATCAACTCTTTTGCCTGTAGTGTGTTCTTAGCTATTTACATCTTCCGCAGAGAAAACCAAATTGGATGCTGTTCTACCTGAGAGTGTTTCATTTATTTTTATGAGGCACACCGCACTGTGGGAAAGAATATATGGTGAATGTGGGAAAGACTATGGGGGTGAAGAATGTGCTGAGTGGTATGTATCACAAGAGGGTGAGAGCGGAAAAGCTTGGGTGAGTAATCTTGTTGTTTTCTCCGGGTAAGATGCAAATCATACATTATTAAATACATGTTTTCATGTTGGAATACTTACACACATGCATTATGGAAAGTACAATAGAGACTAGAGGTTGAGAGCTACGATGTACGGGGTTGTAAGCGGTTCATTAAACGCTGCTGGTGTTGTAGAGATGATATACGATCGTGTAGCAAAGCCATGCTATAAATCCTAACGGAATGTGAGTCACCTTCCCATTAAATGAGACTTATGTGAGGTACTTTCCCATTGAATGGAACTTAGGTCACAGAGCTATAAGGTGGAACTCTTTGGGTTCATTTATGACCCAATTCTGGAACTTGCAAACAGGTCAGATTTGGTGTAGATTTGCAAGCACTGCTGATCCGCCTGGAAACAAATGGTTTAACTACTTCCATACATGCTACTATTATTAAATACATGTTTTCATGTTGGAATACTTACACACATGCATTATGGAAAGTACAATAGAGACTAGAGGTTGAGAGCTACGATGTATAACTACGGGGTTGTAAGCGGTTCATTAAACGCTGCTGGTGTTGTAGAGATGATATATGTACGATCGTAGCAAAGCCATGCTATAAATCCTAACGGAATGTGAGTCACCTTCCCAAATGAGACTTATGTGAGGTACTTTCCCATTGAATGGAACTTAGGTCCCAGAGCGATAAGGTGGAACTCTTTGGGTTCATTTATGACCCAATTCTGGAACTTGCAAACAGGTCAGTTTTGCAGGTACTGCTGATCCGTCTGGAAACAAATGGTTTAGCTACTTCCATACATGCTCCTAGCTGAAGTTTTGGATTATTTTGAGTTGTGATGTGCTGAGGTGGAAAACTTATTAGTGTGCTGGAGGTTGGGTACGTGTCAGGAAACCCATTTATTGAGATGCTTTTGGATGCAAAATACAAAGAAAGCTCGAGGGAGAAAAATCTTTGTAGGCACCTGAGGTGCCGCACCTCCCTAAATTAGTTACCTCCCTAAAAAAAATTGTATTATGCTTCCACTGTATGTGGTAACTTTGGAATCAAAACATGTCTCAGCAGAAGTTGAGAGTTTTGCTCCTGACATCATTATACCCTGTAAGCGTGTTCCTGCCATTAATGAAAAGTACAAGAAAAACGCACCATTTGGATGCAAAATACAAAGAAAGCTCGAGGGAGAAAAATCTTTGTAGGCACCTCCCTAAAATAGTTACCTCCCTAAAAAAGATTGTAGGTATTATGCTTCCACTGTATGTGGTAACTTTGGAATCAAAACATGTCTCAGCAGAAGTTGAGACTTTTGCTCTTGACATCGTTATACCCTGTAAGCGTGTTCCTGCCATTAATGAAAAGTACAAGAAAAACGCACCTTACATTAAGACCATTATGAATACACACACCATTATCAAGCTTTCCCTTTCACACACTCACAATCTAAAAAACTGAAAGCCCTTCAAAAAGGAAGTGGAGGAGGAGAAGAAGTATGGATAGAAGAGAAAGAGGTGGGGGATTAAAATAATTCCCAAGATTAATTAAAGAATTTTAAACACTCAGCCGGGACCTCGTGAGCGTGTTTAATTTACATGGTAAATCCTCGTGAGCGTGTTTAATTTACATGGTAAATTAGGTGACGAAAATCCAATGTGTCCCCCTCATCCCTAGACGTGGGAAGAAATGGGCTTGATGAAAAGGTATTTAGATTAGGTACCTACTAATTTAGATTTTTATAGAATTCGACATAACTCTACAGGTACAATAATAATAATACATACGAGTATGTGTCAATTTCATAACCACATGTTTTGTGGGTACAGGTTACAGAGCATGGTTTGCCTTTGAATATAATTTAGATTTTTATAGAATTCGACATAACTCTACAGGTACAATAATACATACGAGTATGTGTCCATTTCATATCCATGTCTTGTGGGAGGTACCTACTCATTTAGATTTTTATAGAATTCGACATAACTCTACAGGTACAATAATACATACGAGTATGTGTCCATTTCATATCCACATGTTTTGTGGGTACAGGTTACAGAGCATGGTTTGCCTTTGAAAATGCCTCTGGTTTTGAACTTTTGACTGAACCAGTTTTTGTTCTTTTCTTACAGGTGTGTTGAATATCTTCCAACCAAATTCTCTTTCGTTGATTGTGATGAGAACTGAACTGGAGACCCTCTGAATTTTCTGACCTATCAAACTGGTAAGATAGTACATACATAGTTATATGGGATATCTCTCTCTCTCTCTCTCCCTCTCCCCCTCCCTACCCCCCAATAAACGTCACCTGAAAAATTTCGCCGCATTTCGTTTTCGTTTTTCTTCCTGTATTCTGTAGGTATGTTTTTCTAAAAGTTGTTATGTAAAAAGAGAGAAAGAGGGAGGGAAGGAGAGAGAGCATGATATATATACAATAATATACATACTTTCGCACGTATTTACATAATAGGATTTCCTACTCATTTATTATCAAATAAAATAAATATGAAAACACAATAGAGAAGGCGAGAGAGAGGAAAGAAAGGAACAGGCAGATTTCTGTGTTCCTCTTACGCCTTCACATGGTAGGTATAATAAATGTGGACTCATATGTTTTTCATTTGCCGGTGACTGTGGCTTTTGCAACAACTCCCCAACATCAGATTTGCGTCCTAATTTTACAAAACCGTACCTTTTTCTTCCCCGTAAAATTAATCTCTTACCTCGAAAAAGGAACCTTGTAAACGTCCCATTTAAACATAAATTCGTTTTAAATATTAAAAGCTTTTAAAAGGCTTTTTATGATGCTAAAGGTTTTTTAATATTTATTCGAATTTGAATGCACCCATAGCCACATATTTTATCTCCCTGTGGGTTCCGTGCCGGTGTGGAGACATTATGAAGACCCATCCTTAGCTACTCCTGGAGGAAAACATCACATGGGTTGGAACTTACACCGCACTTTATTTCTGTATTGAGATATATTTGTGGTTTTCTGGTGAATCATGTATCTTACAAAACCCTGTTATATTTTTAACAAGTACTCAGATTACTCGGGGGGATCATTTGAGAAAATTCCATAACATTAATATCTCGCTTGTAGAAATATGTAGTCCCATTTTAATTCGTGGACAGCAAGCACTATTGAAATCGCTTCGGATACTATTACTCCGTTTACGCTTGATACCCCCTGTATATTTGCAATTGCTGCTCATTGAATAAACAATGCATAATGTATGGGCTCTTTTTTTAATACAATAATATACATACTTTCGCACGTATTTACATAATAGGATTTCCTACTCATTTATTATCAAATAAAATAAATATGAAAACACAAAGAATGCACCCATAGCCACATATTTTATCTCCCTGTGGGTTCCGTGCCGGTGTGGAGACATTATGAGGACCCATCTTTAGCTACTCCTGAAGGAAAACATCACATGGGTTGGAACTTACACCGCACTTTATTTCTGTATTGAGATATAGGAATGCACCCATAGCCACATATTTTATCTCCCTGTGGGTTCCGTGCCGGTGTGGAGACATTATGAGGACCCATCTTTAGCTACTCCTGGAGGAAAACATCACATGGGTTGGGACTTACACCGCACTTTATTTCTGTATTGAGATATATATATTTGAAATTTCTTTAACATCTCAAGAGCTCACTTCACGAACTACCTCCTGAAGCCTAAACAGGATAAAGGAAAGTATGTCGTTATTCTATTTACGAGTATATAATCTGATTAAGTAGTAAATGGAATGTTCGATCGAGAAAAATTAGGTAGGAAGAAGGCAAGAAGGGTACAAGGTACCTACCTACCTACTTATCTAATTTTGATGGAACCCAGGTAATGCACGTACGTACGGAATTAAAATCCACGGATGTAAAAAATAAAATAATCAGTTTTCCGCACGAAATAAATTACCGCTATTATTTTGCATGTGCAGGTAGGGTAGGTACTCTGGATCTAGGATCTGGGTTGTTCCTCATACAATCTGGATAGTATCATGAATCTTAAAAAAAAAAAAAAAAAAAAAAAAAAAAAAAAAACTAAATCATGATTTCTTTGTGGTGAAGCTGAGAGCTTCCTCACAATTTTTGTGGATATCACACCATTAATAACTATAATAAGAGCCTCCTTTATTATTTCTGACATATCTATAATTTTTCTTTTTACTCTGGTAATGTCGTCACTAGTTGTTACTCGATTGAAGTAGCTACTCATATGTATTGTCCTCACGACGCCGAGTGCACGCCGAAATCCAAGCACAGAGCCGAAAAAACTTCGACCCTGCCGGGAATCGAACCCGGGACCTCAGAAGCAATACCACGTTAATGTGAAATCATAATGAAGTGCATTCTACTCCCACTTACTGATTCTCAAATGAAAGGTGCAGAAAAGAATGTGAAATCATAATGAAGTGCATTCTACTCCCACTTACTGATTCTCAAATGAAAGGTGCAGAAAAGGATTTTCCCGATCTAATCTACCCGTGATACCCCGCGCCGCGATAGTGTAAGTAGTGCACTGTCTGCCCTATCGACCTTATTCAAAGGTGCAAATACTCGGATACACTTAACAAAAGGGTGTAAAATGCACTCCTTGTTTCTTGGGTTGTGCTGCAGGAGAAGCAAATTATCAAAATGCGAAAAGTTAAGCAAATAACCTCTTGAAGGTAAAAGTGGCGGTGGAGGTGTTAGTAGGTTCTGTGAAGAGAAGGAGCAAATATTTGAATATACAGGGTGGTCACTTAATTTAATACTTCTCAAGAACGGAGTCTGAACTTAGGGATTTCGTGCTGCTTTTGTTCAATAGGTGTTGATGGTTATACCTATGGCTCCGAGGCGAGATACCAAGTTTAGTATTTTCATGAAAAATGACCAGAGTCCCAAAACTCCTAGATGAAGTGCTTTGAGTTCTTTGTATTGTACCTACTGCCCCTCTTTTTTAAGGCCTTGTACGAGCACATCATTGTACTGAACCTGAAATCTATGGGTAGGTACAACGTTTACCTATATTCCCACCACTAACAAACTAATTCTTTACACCACACACCCTATATTCCTGCGAGTAAGTTCGCTGCTGCTTAAACTCGTTTCTGTACAAACAGCATAATTCCATTACCCTAAAACTTTTTGACTTTTGCCCAAGTTGCCTGTGGAAGTTGCTCTTTTCGTTTGTGTGTAATGCTACTCGCTACTCTCTCTCTCACCTAACCTTTAGTTTCTTTTTCCTAGAGTGTCACAACGGAATGATTAGTTAAATACCTATTTAGTAGATCGTTAAAGCTAGGTTAGCAAGAAAGGTTGAGTATAGGAATTCAATAAAATCAAGTAAATTTTTATAATGCAAGAAAAAGTATTCGGTCGTCTATAGGTACCATGGATTTGTTTGAACTGTTTGGTGAATCTGAGCAGTCCTGTTTGACAATAAAATTGCAATATTTGCCGGGTCAGTGGTCATTTGACACCACAATGCCACAACAAAAATGTTCATTACACATTGTGCAAATAAACAAAAATGAACAAATGAACATTGTGGGAAGTTTTGTTGAAATTTCAAACTTTGTTTTCGCATGTACTATCTTTATCGCATAGGTTTAGTGGAAAAGTTGGCGTTCTGCAGTTGAAATAAGTTTTTATGGGGAATAGGTACCTACTTGGTTCTTACATTGTGGGAAGTTTTGTTGAAATTTCAAACTTTGTTTTCGCATGTACTATCTTTATCGCATAGGTTTAGTGGAAAAGTTGGCGTTCTACAGTTGAAATAAGTTTTTATGGGGAATAGGTACCTACTTGGTTCTTAGTGACCCAAAAAACACAATTCCTGATCCCTGTTCTAAATCGTGACTCTGACCCAACTTAATGAAGCCATGCCATGTTCCTATTTTTTACAAAAAACACAATTCCTGATCCCTGTTCTAAATCGTGACTCTGACCCAACTTAATGAAGCCATGCCATGTTCCTAACTTTTTTTTTTTTTGGTGTGAACATCACACGACTTTCCTTATCCTATTGAATGATGCTTATTTGAGTGTTCTTTTACC
>NW_007380419.1:0-24611 GCF_000475195.1 Diaphorina citri | reverse complement strand
TATCACCCTGTAAATGGAATGATTGTTCTGAACGAAGCATTGTGTGTTATTAAAAATAACAAAATAAGATGTCACACATACATACACTAGAGATGCTGAAAGAGCAATTTTCCTGAACTTGGTTGTAACTATCTGTGTGTGAAGGCATCTCGGTATACCAGGTAAACCTACTATTCCACTTAGAAATAAGGCGTCTGGCCCTTTGGCAAAAGGCATCTAGCCCTTTTCACAGGGACTTCAAACAATTCCTCAATGGTCCTCAGCTCCAACCCAAAATAGCTAGTGGTGTCCCAAACGGTAACTTTACGGTCCGACCCGAAATAGCCAGCTCCATGTGATGTCCCAAACCGTAACGCGTGCTGATACGGTCTCTTCTCCAAATACCCACCAAACACGCTCGAGACAACGTTAAACAAAGAAATGGAAAACAATGTCAGTCTATTCGTACTAAGTCCACAAGCAAGGCGCTAGGCGCGATTTCGTTCACATACCTAGAGTTTCTCTCTACAGGTCCTTATGAAGCATTGTGTGTTATTAAAAATAACAAAATAAGATGTCACACACACATACACTAGAGATGCTGAAAGAGCAATTTTCCTGAACTTGATTGTAACTATCTCTGTGTGAAGGAATCTCGGTATACCAGGTAAACCTACTATTCCACTTAGAAATCTGGCCATCTGGCTCTTTGGCAAAAGGCATCTAGCCCTTTTCACAGGGACTTCAAACAATTCCTCCAACTTAGGAGCTCCAACCCAAAATAGCTAATGGTGTCCCAAACAGTAACTTTACGGTCCGACCCGAAACAGCCAGCTCCATGTGATGTCCCAAACGGTAACGCGTGCTGATACGGTCTCTTCTCCAAATACCCACCAAACACGCTTGAGACAACGGTTATTAAACTAAGAAATGGAAAACAATGTCATTCTATTCGTACCCAATGGTCCTCACGAAACTTAGGAGCTCCAACCCAAAATAACTAGTGGTGTCCCAAACATTAACTTTACTGTCCGACCCGAAACAGCCAGTGATGTCCCAAACAGTAACGCGTGCTGATACGGTCTCTTCTCCAAATACCCACCAAACACGCTCGAGACAACGTTAAACTAAGAAATAGAAAACAATGTCAGTCTATTCGTGATAAGTCCACAAGCAAGGCGCTAGGCGCGATTTCGTTCACATACCCAGAGTTTCTCTCTACAGGTCCTTAGAAAACAATAAAAACGTAAGTAGGGAAGAATGAAAGAACAAGGATGCGAGAAGAATTATTTTGTAATGTAAGTTAGTGTTCTCATTTTTTTATGCTTGTAATGTAGGTATTTTCATTTTCCCCCTCCCTTGCTGTCGTATAAATTTCCACCCCAAGTGCCCATCCCTCTCAGGATCTTACGTGCGGCATTTTTCATTTCTTCAAGGAGGAAATGAGATTTTTCATTGGACTCAGAAATGATACTAATCCAGATTCCAGATAATCCGCACGTTATAGCTGTGGGAAAATATTGTGCATGGTTGGCGTTGGTGTTTGGATGGGTGATAGCCTGGGTGACTTCACTTGTAGAATGAAAGAACAAGGATGCGAGAAGAATTATTTTGTAATGTAAGTGTTCTCATTTTTTTATGCTTGTAATGTAGGTATTTTCATTTTCCCCCTCCCTTGCTATCGTATAAATATCCACTTCCACCATTCCACCCCAAGTGCCCATCCCTCTCAGGATCTTACGTGCGGCATTTTTCATTTCTTCAAGGAGGAAATGAGATTTTTCATTGGACTCAGAAATGATACTAATCCATAAATCCAGATAATCCGCACGTCATAGCTGTGGGAAAATATTGTGCGTGGTTGGCGTTGGTATTTAGATGGGTGACACTGGTGACAGCCTGGGTACCTACTTCACTTGCCACTGTGGACACATGTCCTTCAGAAATCAGAATTCGTCAGGGCAGATAATTTCAGAGATTCCATCAAATAAGACAAAATAAACGAAACTTGAAACTCATTCTTAATACTACACTTAATCGTCCCCTATGTACATAATATAGGTACTATACTAATAGATTAATCAGAATTCGTCAGGACAGATAATTTCAGAGATTTCATCAAATAAGACAAAATAAACGAAACTTGAAACTCATTCTTAATACTATACCTACTTAATCGTCCCCTATGTACCTACATAATTATACTGATACTAATAGATTTCTCTAACTTAACCTACCACACAGATCTAGGTATGAGCTCATTGGGTTCATAACTAACTATAGTTTGCCCTAATGGAACATTCACTTGATTAATAAAATTCTAAATTATAAACCAGGTAAACAAATTAATTTATCAAATTGCAGATAAGAACATATTCCTATTTCATTAGTATCTATTACCTACGTACCTATCAACCTCTTAGACCTACTCATTTAAACGAGTACCTACCCACCTACCTACCTGTTTACATACATACTTCTTTGGATACCTAGGTAGATATTTATTTAATTTGAGAGTTTATATAAAGTTCCCTGGTTGAGGATTCTGGTTTAGCAATCAAAGTTCAGAGATCAGCAGAAATCTATTATGATTTTTTTTGATTAAATAGGTTGAAACCAAGATATGTGAGTGGTAGAAAAGAATATCTGGTAACTGGTTCTAAGTAAATTAATTTAGAACTTAGAACTTAGCTGAGGTTCTGAATCAATCCTTGTGCAGACATCTGTGGGATCTTTGTAGAACTTATTCGATTCTTGATCCAAGCAGAGAATAAAATCTGGTGTATGAGACCAAGAATACACAGAACGTAACCAGAGAATCGGTCCACCGATATTTTGAACTTGCAATATCTACATTTAAATATTTTAGAGGAGCCCTAAAAACACTTGATTTTTTCAGAGTCTTTTCAGACTCTTCGAGCATTTTACACAAGAGATGATACTTCACCAATAAAGGCTAAATTTATTGTTCTTGAGCAATGGCTCGATCGCTCAATCCAGGATTGAAATGGATCTGCGGTGAATTCCATTTGGTATGGCCAGCCTAAGGAAATAGATAATCAGTTTTTGGGAGAAGAAAAAATTAGGTTCTAATATAATACTTCTTATACTCCTCCGTTTTGCTGCATTCGAAAAATCTTTTGTCCCAACTCGATTATTTTCGAAAAAGAAACACAAACCCTCATCAGTTTCCCCCCCTGATATTCTCAATAGTTCTGATAAACATCTTGAACAGGAAATTAAACGATGAAAAATCACCGAGCGAAGTAAAAACTGCAGTCGAAGCCATTTTCGAAGTTTTGTTCGGGGTGGAAAATGATTTCATAATAAAAATTACAAGCTTTTTCTTACTTTTCATTCTTTCTTTTTCTGTAAAATAATAAGGAAAAGGGAAATGATGTTAGCTTTTATTTGATTTTTCAGCGACTTTTTACCCTGTCAGGGCTGGTATGTTGAGTCTCTTACCTTATAAAAGATAGGTAAAGGTATTACCTTTGGTAATGTACCTACCCATTACCCAATTTTTATACCAATTGTTATCAACTATCAATAGAAGACATCGAACTATCAATAGAAGTATTGAAAGGCATTTAAAATAAATTTATATCCCTATTAGCTTAAAGCACATTTAATAGTAAAGTCAAATGAAAATCATTAGATATAGGTATAAATAAATAAATAACTACAACTCATAAACAGCTAAGTCTATTTTCCATCTAAAGAATCCAACTATAGAGGGAAACGCTCATTAGTGTTTCATGAAATAGCAAATAAATTTATATCCCTATTAGCTTAAAGCACATTTAATAGTAAAGTCAAATGAAAATCATTAGATATAGGTATAAATAAATAAATAACGACAACTCATAAACAGCTAAGTCTATTTTCCATCTAACGAATCCAACTATAGAGGGAAACGCTCATTAGTGTTTCATGAAATAGTTTGAGACTTTATATAAAGTTCCCTGGTTGAGGATTCTGGTTTAGCAATCAAAGTTCAGAGATCAGCAGAAATCTATTATGATTTTTTGATTGAATAGGTTGAAACCAAGATGTGTGAGGGGTGGAAAAGAATATCTGGTAACTGGTTCTAAGTAAATTAATTTAGAACTTAGAACT
Source organism: Diaphorina citri (assembly GCF_000475195.1). Classification (NCBI taxonomy): domain Eukaryota; kingdom Metazoa; phylum Arthropoda; class Insecta; order Hemiptera; family Psyllidae; genus Diaphorina; species Diaphorina citri. Next base: position 20,513 of record NW_007380419.1, on the reverse strand, counting down.
AGCTGAGAGTTCTGAATCAATACATGTGCAGACCTCTGTGGGATCTTTGTCGAACTTATTCGATTCTTGATCCAAGCAGAGAATAAAATCTGGTGTATGAGACCAAGAATACACAGAACGTAACCAGAGAATCGGTCTGCCGATATTTTGAACTTGAAATATCTACATTTAAATATTTTAGAGGAGCCCTAAAAAGACTTGATTTTTTCAGAGTCTTTTCAGACTCTTCGAGCATTTTACACAAGAGATGATACTCCACCAATAAAGGCTAAATTTCTTGTTCTTTAGCAATGGCTCGATGGCTCGATCCAGGATTGAAATCGATCCGCGGTGAATCCCATTTGGTATGGCCAGCAGCCTAAGGAAATAGATAATCAGTTTTTGGGAGAAGAAAAAGTTAGGTTCTACCCATACTCCTCCGTTTTGCTGCATTCAAAAAATCTTTTGTCCCAACTCGATTATTTTCGAAAAAGAAACACAAACCCTCATCAGTTTCCCCCCCTGATATTCTCAATAGTTCTGATAAACATCTTGAACAGGAAATTAAACGATGAAAAATCACCGAGCGAAGTAAAAACTGCAGTCGAAGCCATTTTCGAAGTTTTGTTCGGGGTGGAAAATGATTTCATAATAAAAATTACAAGCTTTTTCTTACTTTTCATTCTTTCTTTTTCTGTAAAATAATAAGGAAAAGGGAAATGATGTTAGCTTTTATTTGATTTTTCAGCGACTTTTTACCCTGTCAGGGCTGGTATGTTGAGTCTCTTACCTTATAAAAGATAAGTAAAGGTATTTACCTTTGGTAATATACCCATTACCAATTTTTACCCCCCCCTCGAGCTTCATTTTACTCCCTTACTGTAGGGCAGACTCCAAAATTTTGCTCCATCCATCCATATAAGACTGTTTCGACTCTCGGGTCCTTCTGGATACGGCCCTGATTCAATGTTTAGGAAACAAATAGTATGGAAGATATGTGGGAGAAAAGGAGTTATGAAAGCAAGAAAACAACCCTCTTATGAAGAGGATGATGCATGTATTCAATCTATTGTGACAAGAGGAGTTGTATTATGTATAAAAAGTGACAATGGTGATGATCTGATGATGGTGTCATTAAATAACGAAACGCAAATCATGAAAATATTATAAAGATAAATGATTTTTACTTTCTATTACTACAGTTATTTTTCTTCTTCTTTTTCGTCTGCTTCTCGTTCTTGTTCTTCTTCTTTTTTCTTTCTTCTTCATCTTCTTCTCTTCATTTTAGGTAAAGTTGGATATCGCTTTTCACATTTTTCGAGGCTGAGTGCACCCTGAAATCCAAGAACGGGGCACACTAAATTTCAACTGACATCAATGTGTTTGATGCTCTCCTAAAACGGTCACTTTTACCTTTCTAAACATATTGATCAAAACATTTGATCATTGAACGTCCAGCTGTAGAGGTTCGTTTATCTTGACCAGGAAATAACAAATTCACACAAAGGCCTTCCCGCTTTAACTTGACTCCACCATTTTAGGTAAAGTTGGATATCGCTTTTCACATTTTACGAGGCTGAGTGCACCCTGAAATCCAAGAACGGGGCACACTAAATTTCAACAGACATCAATGTGTTTGATGCTCTCCTAAAACGGTCACTATTACCTTTCTAAACATACCTATTGATCAAAACATTTGACTATTGAACGTCCAGCTGTAGAGGTTCGTTTATCTTGACCAGGAAAGAACAAATTCAAGCACATCCCTTCCCGTCTGGAAAGTCAGTCTTACAAATTGCCACCCTATCTGGCTCACCCCAAAATGCACATCCCTTCCCGTCTGGAAAGTCAGTCTTACAAATTGCCACCCTAACTGGCTCACCCCAAAACCTTTTTAGAGCCTTTAGTATCTTTTTACTTCAAAGGTAGGTACTTGATCTGATACAGTACCTTTCATGGTAATCTTGTTTACAATAATTCCGGATGTTGATTGTATCTCTCTTTATTGATTGAACTTGGAATTTTTTAATTGCTTTTGCAACCCTTCAAAACTGGCGAGATTTATTCAAAAATTGAGATTTATGCCTTTGCAGGCAGAATTGAAATTGAGGGGAGATGGTCTGATGGTCAAATGCTAAATTAGCCCTTCTTCAACTATACTCCTTCCCTTCTTCCTTTTTCTCCTCCCCCTCTTCCTCCTGCTCCTGCTCCTCCGTCTTTCTCTCCCTCCTCTGTTTTCCTGAGGTTTTTCCCGTCTCTCTATTTGCCTCTTTTTTCTGTTTCTATTTCTGCCTGTCTCTCTCTTTTTCTTTCTCTTTCTCTCTATATCGTCTCCTAGACGTATGCTTAGGCTCCGATGCTCTTCTAACATTTTCATTTATCTTTACATCATTGCTTTCCCTCTTTCCACTTCCCCCTCCTCTCTCTCTCCCTAAGCAAATTTTTCTCCTCCTTCTCTTCCTCATCCTCATCCTCCTCCTTCTTCTTCATCTTCTTCTTCCCCCTCTCCCAGACAGTATGAATAGAAATCTTTTTTAATTGCTTTTGCAACCCTTCAAAACTGGCGAGATTTATTCAAAAATTGAGATTTATGCCTTTCCAGGCAGAATTGAAATTGAGGGGAGATGGTCTGATGGTCAAATGCTAAATTAGCCCTTCTTCAACTATACTCTTTTTAATTGCTTTTGCAACCCTTCAAAACTGGCGAGATTTATTCAAAAATTGAGATTTATGCCTTTGCAGGCAGAATTGAAATTGAGAGGAGATGGTCTGATGGTCAAATGCTAAATTAGCCCTTCTTCATCTATACTCCTTCCCTTCCTCCTCCTCCTTCTCCTCTCAACATCCTATTTCTCCTCCCCCTCTTCCACCTCCTCCGTCCTTCTCTTATCTATACTCCTTCCCTTCTTCCTTTTTCTCCTCCCCCTCTTCCTCCTGCTCCTGCTCCTCCGTCTTTCTCTCCCTCCTCTGTTTTCCCGAGGTTTTTCCCGTCTCTCTATTTGCCTCTTTTTTCTGTTTCTATTTCTGCCTGTCTCTCTCTTTTTCTTTCTCTTTCTCTCTATATCGTCTCCTAGACGTATGCTTAGGCTCCGATGCTCTTCTAACATTTTCATTTATCTTTGTATCATTGCCTTCCCTCTTTTCACTTCCCCATCCTCTCTCTCTCAGCAAATTTCTCCTCCTTCTCTTCCTCATCCTCGTCCTTCTTCTTCTTCTTCCCCCTCTCCCTCTTTTTCTTCTTCTCTTCATCTTCCTCCCCCTCCTCCTCCCTCTCCTCCTTCTCCATCCTTCTCGTCCATTGTAAGGCCACTTCCATGCACCTCCTTTCTGTCTCAATAACTGATTAAAATTCAACGCATTGAATGTGTATGATAAATTATTCTACTAATCAGACCATACACACACATAGTATGTACGTCGGAAATATACGTGTGTATGTAGGTCTATTATATAATTATATGTACAGTGGCGTATAAACTAGGGGACATGATTGGTCCACAGATAGAGGGACTGCGTACATACATTTCCTGATTCAATAATCTTGAAATTTTTAATAAATCAGGGGTAAAGCGCTTGCTTGACAGTTCTTGCCTTTTAGAAGGTCCTCTGTGGCAGATTCCAGTTATTGACAGAAAATACGCATTGAATGTGTATGATAAATTATTCTACTAATCAGACCATACACACACATAGTATGTATGTCGGAAATATACATGTGTATGTACCTAGGTATATTTATGAATGTACCTACAGTGGCGTAAAAATTGGGGGGACAGGATTGGTCCACAAAGGGAATACAAGACATGTCCTAATTCAATGGTCTAAAATTCTAAATAGGTATATCATTGGTAAAGCGTTTGCTTCCAAACCTTGATGTCTTTCAGAAGGTCCTGGGTCAGGTTGCCGCTATTGACAAGAAATGGCGCTTATCGACACTGAAACACGTCTATTTTCACCAAAATCTTTCGATCTTACCAAGTTTATAACATATGTACTTAATTATGTATATGTATCTACCTAAAGGTTCCTGTCCATGTCGATCGGCTGTAGACGCGCTTTTGTTATAGAAGCTAAAAAAAACCATAGGTATTTTTATTATTTGTATACTTGTATACTTACTTATTAAATTTATTATTATAGGTTTTATGTACAATGCAAGGTAAGGTACAAGTAACCTTCGACACTGACACACATATCAGAGTTTTTCACTTACCATAAATTTCGTAATAGCAGGTCATTCAGGCAAATATTTATATCCCTCGAGGGGCGACCCTTTTTTTACGACCACCCTTCCTGCCCTGTAACAATTTCGCCCGTATTATACCTACTACCCCTTTCTATCCCTTTCCCCCCCCTTTCCACCCCTCGAACCACCCCCCCTCCCCGTTTTTTCTCATTACAATCCCTTAACTTTTTCCTACTTTCATTTTGCTCCCTTCGACCGATTTTTGCCTTATCTTTTGTTTGGAATCCCATAACTCATTCATTTGAATGTGTTTTTTTCATTAAAATAAGGCTAATTTATATTCATGAAGCTAATTTTTTGTTGAGGGTCTTCTGAATGCGTTACTTTGCGTTTGCTGGTCAGTCTTCCACTTGAAACTTGGAATATCGAAGTGTGGTTTTTGATGATTACTTTCTTTAGGTTTGATAGATAGATTTGTAACTCCTAAACGATTAGAAGAGGATAGGCGAGTCTCAGCCGTTCTGAGAAAGATCCTTTTCTGTCAGGATAAAGTCCGTCCCGGGCGGAAATAGAACCCGCGACCTAACGCTTACAAACCGGGTGACGGTGTAAAAGTTCCATACCTAGTTGTAATGCTCATTGGATATAAAAACTGTGGAAGAGTTAAAAATAAAAGGATTTCTGAAGAAAGAAACTTTACAAATCCGGACGCAATTTTATTTAACTGTAAATACTTTACAGATTTTTTTTTTTTGATTTTAAGTGAGAATTTCGGATAAGAGAAAAGTTGAGAGAAAGAAAAAGAGGAATATTAAAATTTTGCATCCTTTTCTTTCTTTTCTCCATTTTTACTTTTTCAAGAGTAAGATACCTTTCCCCAGGGGTGATTTTAATATTAGTGATACCTACCCCTGGTCGATGAAGCACCTTGGCATTGCCTCCAGGCCCTTGTGAGTAAATGGTTTCAAGGAAATCTGACACATCCACCAATTCTCTCTCTCTCTCTCTCTCTCTCTCTCTCCTCTTCCTCTTCTCTCTCCCTTCTCCTCTCTCTCTCTCTCTCTCTCTCTCTCTCTCTCCTCGTCTCTCTCTCTCTCCGTCTCTCTCTCTCACTATCACCTACAAAACCAGTTTTCCTTTTTTTTAAAGCAGAAAATCTTGTCACTTTATTTGTACCTAGTTATTTGGATGTGACAACGCACTTTTTCCCTATAACACTCGTCAAATTCTCCTGCGAAAAGAAGTACCTTGCCCAACCCGAACCCCTAATCGCCAACCACTGCAACTCTCTAGTATCGGTAAAGACGCAGTGGTTAAAGTCATCCCACAACTGTTTTTTGAATACATAAGAGCTTCTAATGGTGCTAGACCACTGGCAAAAGGCTACTCTCGGTAGCGCATAGTAATAAATATTGAAAGCTAAAGATATAGCTAGCGAGTACGTGTAAAAGTATTAGCATATACTATTCCCACTTAAAAAGTCATCGACATCTGAACTGACGAGGGCGCTATAAAATTTCTCACAAATTCAGCAAAACAGCGCCCGAGTCCGTCTCTCTCCGTTCCGTACGTATAGACCGTGATATTCTCTCTCTCTCCTCTCTCTCTCTCTCTCTCTCTCTCTCTCTCTCCTCCTCTCTCTCTCTTCTCTCTCTCCCTCTTCTCTCTTCTCCCTCTCCCTCTCTCCTTCTCCCTCTCTTTCCTCTTCTCTATCTGAGCTGCTTACGCACACGAGCCGATAATATCTATATTGTCCTATATTATATAGGATAGACGCTGGATGTGGGATGATAGACGAAGATTGAAGTCCAGATTGAGAGAGAAGGTTGGAGCAGAAGAGGAATGCAGTAATAGAGGATATGTGGAGAGTGACTAGATGGAATGCAACATGCATTAAAGTTAATGTTTGAGGAATACCATCTACTAGAAACAAGAAGAAACTGGCACTGATCGATACTAGTTGAATCTTGTCCCAAATTTATTGATCCCCGCAGTATATGTTTTATTGCTGTAGTTGAATGTTGAAATCATGGTTACAAATAATCATAACAAGGGCTGAGCCATCCCTTAAGGAATTCTACGATCATGTTAAAGAAATCAGACGTAACTACGCTAATTTGTTTAATATTATTATTATTATTATTATTGATTTGATTTTTGATTTTACTTTCATGTAATGATTTAAAATCAAGACTAGAGCCCGTTCTCCCTTTATTCCTTTAAGTCACCCATCCATTTATTGGCCTTGCTCGGCGTAGCCTACATAGGGGACGCTAAAACCGGTCTTAAATTATCGACTGAAGTGTTATCTAAAACTTTCTCGCTTTGAGTTTATAGGTCGTCCGTCGTCGCGACAAATTTTGAGATCAGAGCTCATTTGTGTGAGAAAATGTGAAAAAAATCCCCAAAAACCAGTTTTTTTGGTTTTCTAGACTAAATTTGCACCACCACTATCGTCTTCCTGGTAAAAAGATATTTAATTTGATATATAGGTCAATCAGGTTTGGATAAGTCCTTCTATGGGGTCAGACACACAGACACAGACAGACGACACCGAAGCGAATACAATAGTCCGTCCCTATACCTTTTATTATTACTATCGTAATAATAAAGGAAGGACGGACTAAAAATGGCGAGAGAAAGAAAACAAATAAGAAACAATTTCAACACCTTCGCCTAAAAATTACCATTTAAAAAAGTTGAAAGGTGAAAAAAGCGGCGGTTTTTCTCGCGTGGGTAATTTTCGAGGCTTGAAAGTTGGTGTGAAGGGATAAAAAGCGAAGGGTGAGTGGAACCTAAATAACCACAAAATTGGTTTTTAAAGAGTTCCTTTTTACTTTCCTTATCCTATAGGAAGGAAAGTAATGTGATCGGGTCAAATTTTCGATGGTCAGTGTTTAGTGCCAAAACACGTTTTGAGGTCCCTAGAGCCTAAATCCAAAGTTCCAGCCATTGGTCCGTGTGTGTGTGTCTGTCTGTCCTTCTGTGTGTAAACAAAATATCTCGAGGACGGTAGGAGCTGGAGACTTGAAATATTCTTAATAAGATTTTAATTAATTTAAAGTTTTGATCTTCTATTAGGAATCTAGGTCCTACCCAAAGTATTGTGGGCCTTTTTGTACTTTGTCAGATCCAATACCTTAGTGGTCATTGCATACGGCCACACGGGTGATCCAGACTCGATTTCCGGTGGGGTCGAAAGTTTTTATACAATATAAATGATTGTTTCTCTCACTGCTTGTTGCAGGTCGACTCAGCCTCATGAGAAAAATACATACGTAAAACAAAGATATTGCATTCTTGTTATTTTTATAAGGTAGGTACCTTTCTTCCTTCTATTATTTCCATTCCTTTCTGGCTCAGAAATTTCAAGTTTTTATACAATATAAATGATTGTTTCTCTCACTGCTTGTTGCAGGTCGACTCAGCCTCATGAGAAAAATACATACGTAAAACAATGATATTGCATTCTTGTTATTTTTATAAGGTACCTTTTTTCTTTCCATTATTTCCATTCCTTTCTGGCTCAGAAATTTCGAATGTCTTCCCTTCTAATATTGTGTTCTTACAAAGACATTTTCCCTACGTCTACCTCAGTCTCTAGGTCTATTTCTCATGTCTTGTACGTTTTTCCCCTTCTTCTTCTTCTTCTTCTTCTTCTTCTTCATCTTTTCTTTCTTTTTACTAAAATCCGCCCCGGGCGGGAATCGAACCCGCGGCCTAGCGCTTACAAGACAGACGCACTACCAACTAAGCTAACTAGGCTGGCTTTCTTTAGGTTTGATAGATGGATTTGTAACTCCTAAGCGATTAGAAGAGGATAGGCGAGTCTCAGCCGTTCTGAAAAAGATCCTTTTCTGTCAGGAATCCTGACAGACTCAGGATAAAGTCCGTCCCGGGCGGAAATTGAACCCGCGACCTAACGCTTACAAACCGGTGACGGTGTAAAAGTTCCATAGTTGTAATGGTCGTTGGATATAAAACTGTGGAAGAGTTTAAAAAGGATACCTATCTGAAGAAAGAAACCTTCTTCTTCTTCTTCTTCTTCTTCTTCTTCTTCTTCTTCTTCTTCTTCTTCTTCTTCTTCTTCTTCTTCTCCTTCCTCTTGTTCTTCTTCTTCGCCTTTTTCTTCTTCTTCTCCTCTTCATCTTCATTCTCCTCCTCCTCCTCCTCTTCCATCCTTCTCGTCCATTATAAGGCCACTTCCATGCACCTCCTTTCTGTCTCACTAACTGATTAAAATTCAACGCATTGAATGTGTATGATAAATTATTCTACTAATCAGACCATACACACACATAGTATGTATTTCGGAAATAATTATGTACGTGTGTATGTAGATGTAGGTCTATTTATATATGTACAGTGGCGTATAAACTAGGGGACATGATTGGTCCACAGATAGAGGGGCAATATACATACATTTCCTGATAATAATCTTGAAATTCTAAATAAATCACGGGTAAAGCGCTTGCTTGACAATTCTTGCCTTTTAGAAGGTCCTCTGTGGCAGATTCCAGCTATTGACAGAAAATGGCACTTGTCACCTGAAACAAGTCTTTTTTCACCAAAACTTGGAATATCGAAGTGTGGTTTTTGATGATTACTTTCTTTAGGTTTGATAGATAGATTTGTAACTCCTAAACGATTAGAAGAGGATAGGCGAGTCTCAGCCGTTCTGAGAAAGATCCTTTTCTGTCAGGATAAAGTCCGTCCCGGGCGGAAATAGAACCCGCGACCTAACGCTTACAAACCGGGTGACGGTGTAAAAGTTCCATACCTAGTTGTAATGCTCATTGGATATAAAAACTGTGGAAGAGTTAAAAATAAAAGGATTTCTGAAGAAAGAAACTTTACAAATCCGGACGCAATTTTATTTAACTGTAAATACTTTACAGATTTTTTTTTTTTGATTTTAAGTGAGAATTTCGGATAAGAGAAAAGTTGAGAGAAAGAAAAAGAGGAATATTAAAATTTTGCATCCTTTTCTTTCTTTTCTCCATTTTTGCTTTTTCAAGAGTAAGATACCTTTCCTCAGGGGTGATTTTAATATTAGTGATACCCCTGGTCGATGAAGCACCTTGGCATTGCCTCCAGGCCCATAGGCGAGTCTCAGCCGTTCTGAGAAAGATCCTTTTCTGTCAGGATAAAGTCCGTCCCGGGCGGAAATTGAACCCGCGACCTAACGCTTACAAACGGGTGACGGTGTAAAAATTCCATAGTTGTAATGCTCATTGGATATAAAAACTGTGGAAGAGTTTAAAAATAAAAGATTATCTGAAGAAAGAAACTTTACAAATCCGGACGCAATTTTATTTAATTGTAAATACTTTACAGATTTTTTGGATTTTAAGTGAGAATTTGGGATAAGAGAAAATTCGAGAGAAAGAAAAAGAGGAATATTAAAATTTTGCATCCTTTTCTTTCTTTTCTCCATTTTTACTTTTTCAAGAGTAAGATACCTTTCCCCAGGGGTGATTTTAATATTAGTGATACCCCTGGTCGATGAAGCACCTTAGTATTGCCTCCAGGCCCTTGTGAGTAAATGGTTTCAAGGAAATCTGACACATCCACCTATTCTCTCTCTTTCTCTCTCTCTCTCTCTCTCTCTCTCTCTCTCTCTCTCTCTCTCTCTCTCTCTCTCTCTCTCTCTCTCTCTCTCTCTCTCTCTCTCTCTGTTCACCTACAAAACCAGTTTTCCTTTTTTAAGAAGAAAATCTTGCACTTTATTTCGTACCTAGTTATTGGTGGATGTGACAAACGCACTTTTTCCCTATAACACTCGTCAAATTCTCCTGCGAAAAGGAGTACCGTGCCAACCCGACCCCCTAAACGCCACCCCTGCAACTCTCTAGTATCGGTTAAAAGCGCAGTGGTTAAAGTCAACACAACTGTTTTGAATACATAATGAGACTTCTAATGGGAGAGACGGCAGAAGGGAAATCTTGGAGGGAAAAGGGAACAAAGAGGAAAGGGAGAGATAAAGCGAGCGAGTGGGAGAAAAAGGATTAAGATTTTTCTCTTCCCTTAAAAGTTAATTAAATATTTTCCCAGGGAAAACAAGCTGGGTCCGTCCCTCCGGGAATTTTTCAGCCCGTAGTTTATTCGACCGTGGTTAAAGAAAATCAGTACCTATGTACCTACCTAATTTGTTTAATATACAGTTGCAGCTGTCAAATGCAACAAAGATGCGAGACGAAACATTTGGTTAAGATCGGTGCAACGATTGGCGGCATTTCGGCCGGTTTTTGGCGTTTTTCGGTGTAGTTCAATAATATCTCGGGAACGGTATGAGCTAGAGACTTGAAATTTGGTATGAAGTCCTAAACGGTTAGAGATATTGTAAAAATTACAATATAGAAGAACATTCAAATAAACATCTTTCAATAGGATAAGGAAAGTCGTCTGATGTTCACACCAGATTTTTGAGATAGTGATTACCTAGGTTTCCTAATAGGGGGTTTTCAACCAACACCAATCAAGTTTGGTAAAGGTAAGATTTTAATTAATTTAAAGTTTTGATCTTCTATTAGGAATCTAGGAGGTTCTACCCAAAGTATTGTGGGCCTTTTTGTACTTTGTCAGATCCAATGGCTTAGTTGTTAATGTACTCGCCTTACACACGAACAATCTAGACTTGATTTTCGGTGAGGTCGAAAGTTTTTGTACCATATATTATATAAATGATTGTTTCTGCTTATTCCAGGTCGACTCAGCCTCATGAGAAAAATACATACGTAAAACAAAGATATTGCATTCTTGTTATTTTTATAAGGTACCTTTTTTCTTTCTATTATTTCCATTCCTTTCTGGCTCAGAAATTTTGAGATCAGAGCTCATTTGTGTGAGAAAATGTGAAAAAAATCCCCAAAAACCAGTTTTTTTGGTTTTCTAGACTAAATTTGCACCACCACTATCGTCTTCCTGGTAAAAAGATATTTAATTTGATATATAGGTCAATCAGGTTTGGATAAGTCCTTCTATGGGGTCAGACACACAGAAATTTGCACCACCACTATCGTCTTCCTGGTAAAAAGATATTTAATTTGATATATAGGTCAATCAGGTTTGGATAAGTCCTTCTATGGTCACACCTTCTATGGTCAGACGAATGTCTTTTCCCTTCTAATATTGTGTTCTTACAAAGACATTTTCCCTACGTCTACCTCAGTCTCTAGGTCTATTTCTCATGTCTTGAACGGAGTACTTCTTCTTCTTCTTCTTCTTCTTCTTCTTCTTCTTCTTCTTCTTCTTCTTCTTCTTCTTCTTCTTCTTCTTCTTCTTGCTTCTTCTTCTTCTTCTTCTTCTTCTTCTTCTTCTTCTTCTTCTTCTTCTTCTTCTTCTTCTTCTTCTTCTTCTTCTCCTTCTTCTTCTTTTCTATCTTTTTACTTTTTTTATATGCATCGTTCTTTTCTCTTTTCTTGCAGCATTTCCTTCACAAGCACACAGAGAGGAAAAGGAAAAACACTGTGTTCCATTTTCATTGTTCCTTGGTAGATTGTCATTTTCATTCTCGTCTCCATTCTTTATTGTGAGGCACATTTCATTTCCATATTCTTCTCCTAATGGAATACTTGTCCTCGCTTCCACTATGTCTTTTCCGTCCATCACCAAATTCGTGGCAGTGCAGTGAAGGAGAAACAGAGGTGTAGATTTGTAGTTAGATACCTGTACCAGCTTAACTTCACACACAAAAAGCACACTCTGAGGCTTATGTGTAGGGGAAGGCTTATGTGTAGGGGAAGGCTTATGTGTAGGGGAAGGCTTATGTGTAGGGGAAGGCTTATATGTAGGGGAAGGCTTATGTGTAGGGGAAGGCTTATGTGTAGGGGAAGGCTTATGTGTAGGGGAAGGCTTATGTGTAGGGGACTAGGGGCACATACCCCAAAAGCTCGTTTTAGCTACTGATAACGTAGTTCTGGCTCCGATTTCTAAAGTCGACAAAAAATGTGTTCTCTTACGTCTTACCTATAGAATTGGATTGCATCAAATTATTGGTGTCCTCGTGTTGACCCAGCACCTAACTGAGAAATATTTTGTCTTTTCTCGCCTATCTGATGAGGGACATAAGCAATGAACCAAATGCTACATTAGACTCATGCTACAACACGGACCGCACGAGTCTATTGTAGCAGTTGGTTCTTTTTTTAAGAGATTTGACAGAGGGAACTGTAACTGCTATGGTCTTAAAGCACACAGAGAGGAAAAGGAAAAACACTGTGTTCCATTTTCATTGTTCCTTGGTAGATTGTCATTTTCATTCTCGTCTCCATTCTTCATTGTGAGGCACATTTCATTTCCATATTCTTCTCCTAATGGAATACTTGTCCTCTCTTCCACAATGTCTTTTCCGTCCATCACCGAATTCGTGGCAATGCAGTGAAGGAGAAACAGAGGTGTAGATTTGTAGTTAGATACCTGTACCAGCTTAACTCCACACACGAAACGCCCACCCTGAGGCTTATGTGTAGGGGAAGGCTTATGTGTAGGGGAAGGCTTATGTGTAGGAGAAGGCTTATGTGTAGGGGAAGGCTTATGTGTAGAGGACTAGGGGCACATACCCCAAAAGCTCGTTTTAGCTACTGATAACGTAGTCCTGGCTCCGATTTCTAAAGTCGACAAAAAATATGTTCTCTTAAAACCTATAGAATTGGATTGCATCAAATTATTGGTGTCCTCGTGTTGACCCAGCACCTATCTGAGAAATATTTTGTCTTTTCTCGCCTATCTGATGAGGGACATGAGAAATGAACCAACTGCTACATTAGACTCATGCTACAACACGGACCGCACGAGTCTATTGTAGCAGTTGGTTCATTTTTACGAAAAAAAAGCACGGCGCGGTGGTGAGACCAAAATGAGTAATGGTCATAGTTAGTCACACCACACCTCTGTTTTCCAGTAAGCAATTTTTCTCGATGTCTTTCAATGCCATGGGTTTCACTGATTAGGCCTTTGCGTGTCTCTCTTTTTTTGATAAAATCCGCCCCGGGCGGGAATCGAACCCGCGGCCTAGCGCTTACAAGGTAGATGCACTACCAACTAAGCTAACTAGGCTGGCAGCAGTTGGTTCATTTTTACGAAAAAAGCACGGCGCGGTGGTGAGACAAAAATGAGTAATGGTCATAGTTACTCACACCACACCTCTGTTTTCCAGTAAGCAATTTTTCTCAATGTCTTTCAATGCCATGGGTTTCACTGATTAGGCCTTTGCGTGTCTCTCTTTTTTTTTGCCTGCCTGCCTTCTTTTCCTGTCTATTTCAGCCTGCTCTTCGGGACCCCAGCTGTTATTGTATACTATCACGGATCCATGAATCTTTTCTGTTTCCCGACCCTTCTATTTTAGCTTCTTTTTACTTTTTTGTCATTTTCTTGAGGGTTTTTCAACAGTCCTAGGTACATAGAATACATTATTACTCGAGATTTTGAAACGGAAAACTTATGTGCCCATAACACGGAAATTAAGGGCCATTAAATCAGAGCTTTAGTTGATAAGACTGATAAGAGAACTTGCGCGGGACGTTATTTTGAAATGTTTGCAACTTCAATTTATTGTTTAACAAACCCAGTGGCTATACGAATATGCACCAGTGTCTGATGAGTCGCTAAAGTTAAACAAGTTTGAATGTGGGTGGGATATGGTCAAGTGACAATTTGCACTCATCCAATTCTACTGCAGCTAAACAAAAATCATTTGAAATGAAAGCCAAAAGAATAAGGGAAGATTTTTAAGTTCAACATAATAATAAGGTTTTTTCTTAGTTATTTCAGTCCCCTTTTTTACTGAATTAGGATTTTCCAAAAGGAAAAAATTAATGAAAATCAAGTTAGAGTTCGAAAGGATAAAACTTGGAAGGAAGGAATTACGAGGGAGAGGGAGAATGAAGGAGAAAGAGGAAGAGAGGAAAGGGAGTAGGAAAAATAAGAACAGCAGGAAGAAGAAAAAGAAAATTTTAAGAAAGGAACAAAGAGAAGAGAGGGATGAAGACAGGAGGAATGAGAAAGAAAGAGAGAAAAAGAATAGAGAGAAGCAGAGAGAGAAAGAGAAGCAGAAGAGAGGGATGAAGACAGGAGGAATGAGAAAGAAAGAGAGAAAAAGAATAGAGAGAAGCAGAGAGAGAAAGAGAAGCAGAAAGAGGCAGAAAAAGAGAAACAGGAAGAGGCAGAAAAAGAGAAGCAGAAAGAGGCAAGAGAAAATTAACAAAAACTTTTTTTTCTCTCTCTCCGACACAAATGCTGAGTGAGATATTTTACATGTAGAAGTTGTTGGAATCTACAGACATTACAGGGTGATAGATAACGGATTAATGAGTTATATATAGGATTATAACGTATACCTAATCATTATAATTAAACGAAAGAAGTGAATTGAAAGTTTTGATTCGAGGACTTTTGCATTCAGTTTATCTTTATCTGTGAACGTGTAAACCTTTGGATGATGTTTGTTTCAACATAACTTATTGAGCAGTTGGTTTGTTTTTTTCTTAGAAAATTTGGAAGAAATATTCAAGACATGATCATGAAGGATATTTTGTCATTAGATTTTGGACCCGTGTGGGTCTTCGGGGAGCCTCTAAGGGCCCCCTTTTCAGTTCACTGAACCCCAAGTAGTCCACCTCTAGAATATGCCACCCCTTTTTAGGTGCCGCGCCTGGCAGATTTTATATCAGGAAGATCCTACAGGCAAATTAGTCAAGGGAGATAAAACACACGAGAGAGAGAGAGAGAGAGAGAGAGGAGGGAAGAGATAGCCAAAAAGGCACAATAAAAAATAATTTTACCGACCATAAAAAGAGGCAAAAAGAAATCAAAAAACTGTACGGGTCATAAATTGACTTATGACTTGGCGTCCCAACCATACTGTATACACATTTTGTAACCTTTTTTTTTTATACTAACGCTGTTAAAACCTTGTCACTAGGTGCTGCCAAAAAATCTGGGGCGTTAACCGGGAAAATTTACACTTGAAAATTTCTGCTCTAACTCGACGACAGAGTTTTTTGTGCCACTTAAGTTTTTTTTTTTTTTTTTTTAGGTGTTTTCCCCATAATAATGTTCGCAATATAATGGGCTGTATAACACACACACTCGGAACTACTTTGTCAGAAGGCGGATGAAATTTATAACTGGTTATGCTAGATACCGTGTCCCTCTAAGATCGCAAACTTGACCATATCTAATTAACTCGCTTGTTACAATTTTCTTAGAGGACGTTCAAAGATAAACACTTATGGTACCAGTTTTACCTCCATCCTCTCTCTTCTCTCTCTCTCTCTCTCTCTCTCTCCTCTCTCTCTCTCTCTCTCTCTCTCTCTCTCTCTCTCTCTCTCTCTCTCTTTCTCTCTCTCTCTCTCTTTCTCTCTCTCTCTCCTTTTTCTCTCTCTCTCTGTCTTTCTCTCTCTCTCTCTCTCTCTCTTTCTCTCTCTCTCTCGTTCTCTTTCCCTTGTGGTCCTTCTTGTCCAGAAGCCAAGAGATGGATTAGGGGAAGGGAGGGGAGAAAAAGCTACAAAAGGAGATAGAAGGAGTGTGAGAGAATGGAAGAGAGAATGAAGTCTGGAAAGAAGAAGACGAAGGAGAGATAAAGAACAAAGGGTGAAAAGGAACGAAAGAAAAGGAAAGAGACAGGCATTAAAGTCATACAAAGGATAAAAGTGAGGAGACAGGTGGAAGGTTAAAAATAGAGAAAGACAGAAGGAGAGAGAGAGAGAGGCCGAAAAAGAGAAGAAAGAGAGAGATCGAAGGCTCTTTCTCTAAAACTAAATAGTTGGAAGAGGAAATTTTGCAAAATAAATAAATTTTCTCCCAACAAAAAAGATAAAACGGAAAATATTAACGTGATTTTTTTAATTTATTATTCTCTATATCTTTTCCAGTAAAAAAAATATAGGTAGGTACCTATCTCTCTCTCTCTCTCTCTCTCTCTCTCTCTCTCTCTCTCTCTCTCTCTCCCTCTGTGTTTCCTTTTTATTATTTCTTTCTTTCTCTTTATCTTTACATCTCTCTCTTCCACTTTTTCTTTCTCTCTCTCTCTCTTCTATTTTTCTATACCATCCCCTTTCTCTCTTTCTTTCTCTTTATCTTCGTTCTCCTCCTCCTTTTCCTTCTCCTTCGCCTCTTTTTCCTCCCCTTCCCCCTCCTCTTTCTACCTCTGTCTATCCCATTTATCTCTCCATTCATCTCTCTCCCATTATTTCCATTTTACATTGTGTCTCATCCATTATTGTAATTATTCGAGATTATTTCTTTCGACAATGGAGGTGAAGGAGAGGAAGTGGAGGTGTGGAGAGCTGAAGCCAGATTTCTGTGGTTTTTACGAACAGTCTCTCTAGGCGACAGTCAGGATTTCTGACGATTTTTGTCTGACTACATTAAGGCCCGTAGTGAGTTTTACTTTACCCGATATTTTCGGAAAGTCCGTAGGCAATGTAATTAAAATTTAAATGAGAGTCATCTCTCTCCCATTATTTCCATTTTACATTGTGTCTCATCCATTATTGTAATTATTCGAGATTATTTCTTTCGACAATGGAGGTGACGGAGAGGAAGTGGAGGTATGGAGAGCTAAAGCCATATTTCTGTGGTTTTTACGAACAGTCTCTCTAGGCGACAGTCAGGATTTCTGACGATTTTTGTCTGACTACATTAAGGCCCGTTCCCACTACATTAAGGCCCGTAGTGAGTTTTACCCGATATTTACGGAAAGTCCGTAGGCAATGTAATTTAAATGACAGTGTTCCTGCGGCACAATTTTTTTCCCTCGAACGAGGAGCGAAACTTTATTAGGTATCTCAAAATTGGCCTGAGTAAAATCTCAATTCCTTCATCCAGAAGACTCATTTTGCTCTGACGAGAAGAGAGGTATCACCCCTTGCATATTCATTTCTAATTCCAGAGAATGAAGTCTGGAAAGAAGAAGACGAAGGAGAGATAAAGAACAAAGGGTGAAAAGAAACGAAATACAAACGGAAGTTCAGTTCTGTTAGTTATACATATAGTCATCAAACAGGACTTCCTAAGTTCACTAGCACTACGTATGTCTTCAGGACAATAGCATAGCGCTATTCTCAAGACATCTTATGGCTATAGGCTATATAATAGTCCTATAGATATCTATTGTGCACAATGCACATACTATAAAACAAATATTAAATGGAGTATTGGAGGATAAGCATCCCTCCCCCAGCTCCCAACATCATCTAATTTCCCCTCTTTCTCCTTTCATTATCATATTTTCTCAGTCTCCCCCTTTTTCCTCGTCTCTAATATACAGATACCCTCATACCACTACCGAAAAAAGGTTTTTAGCTGAAGGCGAGAGAGAAATTGCTGCGTACCATATTAATATTATCACGACTATCCTGCTGTATTCAATCCTGAATGATGATCCTTTCCCCTTCCATCATTCGATTGGAAGAGAATGAGAAAGGAAGGAGGAGAAAGAAACGGGAGAGGAGAGCGAAAAGTAGGGATAGAGAGAGAACGAGGTAGGAGGGAAAAAGAAAGAGAGGCGTAATCAGAGAACTGATAGAAGGCATCACAGAATATAGGAAAAAAAGTGAGGAGGAAAAAAAGGTTATAAATATATATGAAGGAAAAGGGGGAATAGATCAGTTGCGCTTACTTGGGTGATGTTTCAAAGTCATAGAGCAGGAAAAATGAGGACCAACGGAATTTTTCTTTTTCTTCTACGACTTCTAGATCCCGAGATAAATCGATTTGGAAAATACCGGTAAATCGTGAACTTTGACGTCACGGCATACGCTCCCGTACACGATGACGTCAAGTCAAATGTCCCGAGCAAAGCTCCCTCGCAGGCAACACAATAATGTGTTTGTGATGCGCATACTTTCTGCTCCTCCACAAGCGTGCTTGCATACTGGCGCTACCTAGCGGACGAAAAAACAACTGTGTAAAGTCTGACGTCACACATTTTTGAACTCTTTCATTAGAACGGAAAATGAAAGTGAATTTTCGACTTTTTACATTTATTTTTTCGGAGTTTTGACCTCGGATTTGGATTTTTCCCAACTTTTTACATAGGAATCGACCATTTATTTATAATTTTTACTTATTTGCAACTGCTCCATTAGATTCTATACAACAGAAAGATACCTACATTTTCCAGAAATAAGGCTTTTTTTAGAGTTTTCGAATCAATGAAGTAGGTAAAGTCAAAAAGTTCATTTATGTCGTCCCCAATTCCCCATTTAATGAAACCACCATGTCGACCTTTTACTCATCGAATGAACCAACACATAAACGTTAAATTGTTAACCGTAAAACCGTTGAAACCAAAAAAAACGCAAAGGCCATAAACATCAAACGTGCTGAAGTGTTTCTTTTCCTTTTTTTTTTTTGCTCAGTGAACTGTTTTCATGTTTCACCGTTACGTGGCGTAACCCCAGAGCAGTTTTGAGAGCTTTATTGCCTCTGTTGTAACATTGTAGTAGACTGCTATCGGGTAGTCATTTCCCACTTTTTTTCCTGCCTTTGTGAAGACATTGTTTGTTTATCTAGCTATCTAGCATACGATAATCTACATACCTAAATACCTAGGTATTATTTCAAAATAATTTAGATATGTATTACCGATTTCCTGTATTATTTACCTACCTACATAATATGTAGGTAGGTATTATTATGGTGTGATTACGTTTCGGTGTTTGAAAACCTTTCATTCCTAGGTGTGTTTGGGGGCCAGAATAAAGATTCGTTGATCCATCATATCGTCTATTCTAGACTAGGAATTCTTGCTAGAAATGTTTGTAGTAGAACGTAAAAGAAGCATAACATGAGGAAACAAGAACTGATATAATACAAACTAACTCCCAAACGGACGTACAGAGCAAATTCAGAAATACGCACCATAAAATATAGAAAATATATCAAACCCCTATAGGTGATACATAGAGCATGTAAAATTTGTGAAAAAATAATTACCGCCCCCGGGGATTGAACACCCCTGTTATGACTAAGAGGTAGGGGAAAGATGGGCAAAGTGGGGAAGACTGAAAAAGTTTGTCTCGAAATTGAGTTGTTATAAATCCCTGGACAGGATGAAGGGGGCCCGTGTTTTTACTCCTTGGGGAGATCGCTTTAATACCTACCAGGCTTTTCCTCTTACACTACATAAATTATAGATTTGCACCCTCCCTACACTCTGTAGACGGGCCTGCGAGGGATTAAAGAGGTGGTTTGGCGAACAAGAAAATTTTTTTTCGGGTGCCTGGTTTTTTTTTTTTTTTTTTTAAGTCAGGAACGAAATTTGTTTTCAATGCCACAACACAAGTCAGACAAAACATAAATTATGAATATGTACTACAGTTTTTTGTGTCAGTGACTGGACAATCTTTTTAATCCTTCAACTCATTTATTTGTCTGAACCTTTCCTGACTAAGAGAAGTATCTACTGAGAGAGCCGTAGATACATTCACTAATCCCTAAGACAAGGACACGAGGAATTAGGATTTTCCTAGTCAAGGTCAGATACTATTCAGTCAAGGTCACATCATAGTCTTAAGAAAAGTTGGACACCATATGTCTCTAACAGCATTATTGTCTCAAGAAAAGAAACCATCATAATTTTATTTCAAAGTCATAGAGCAGGAAAAATGAGGACCAACGGAATTTTTCTTTTTCTTCTACGACTTCTAGATCCCGAGATAAATCGATTTGGAAAATACCGGTAAATCGTGAACTTTGACGTCACGGCATACGCTCCCGTACACGATGACGTCAAGTCAAATGTCCCGAGCAAAGCTCCCTCGCAGGCAACACAATAATGTGTTTGTGATGCGCATACTTTCTGCTCCTCCACAAGCGTGCTTGCATACTGGCGCTACCTAGCGGACGAAAAAACAACTGTGTAAAGTCTGACGTCACACATTTTTGAACTCTTTCATTAGAACGGAAAATGAAAGTGAATTTTCGACTTTTTACATTTATTTTTTCGGAGTTTTGACCTCGGATTTGGATTTTTCCCAACTTTTTACATAGGAATCGACCATTTATTTATAATTTTTACTTATTTGCAACTGCTCCATTAGATTCTATACAACAGAAAGATACCTACATTTTCCAGAAATAAGGCTTTTTTTAGAGTTTTCGAATCAATGAAGTAGGTAAAGTCAAAAAGTTCATTTATGTCGTCCCCAATTCCCCATTTAATGAAACCACCATGTCGACCTTTTACTCATCGAATGAACCAACACATAAACGTTAAATTGTTAACCGTAAAACCGTTGAAACCAAAAAAAACGCAAAGGCCATAAACATCAAACGTGCTGAAGTGTTTCTTTTCATTTTTTTTTTTTTTTTTTTTTTTTTTTTTTTATTGAACTTTTTTTTT
>NW_007380418.1:10650-24479 GCF_000475195.1 Diaphorina citri | reverse complement strand
GCAAATTCTAGCCCGTGTTGCGATTCTACAACGAATTGTTCGTCAGTTTCGTTCCCACGGGACTTGACGGACTTGAAGAGTGTGAGAATTTTTCGACTACTTAGGTTGACGTGTGTAAGGGAACTTGAACTGTATGGATAACAATAACTTGAACTGTATGGATAACAATAACTTGAACTCGCAATAAGAACTTGAATTAGACTGTATGGAAAAAAAAAAAAAAAAAAAAGTGGGAGGAAAAGTGTGTATAAAAGGGGATTTTTCAGCATACGAGGGCAAAGGAGCTATAGACAATTTCGAACATTTTTTCTAAAGCTTGTGATGATCTTCACTGAGGATTGAAAAGAGGCCAGGGGAGGGAAGGGGTCTAGAGTTTGAACAGCTTTCAAAACGGGGTGGACAGGGGAAGAATAATAATAATTCTATTATCACAAGCACGTGCATACGTGAGAAGCGGGGTGCACCTTCTTTCGAAAGCCAAGGAGCTAACGTTAAGAAAGAAGCAGGTAAATTTTTTATTGTACGGAAATTTAAACTATCCAGCACACTTTGAAATATTTCTTCAGCTTTGGTGAAATTTTCCCACTTCTGACATCAGAAGTAGTTGATGAACTCATCTTTTTTTTTTAGATTTTAAAGCATAAGCTTGTGATCTTGCATTTCTTAGAAAGTTATCCCTGTGTTTTTTTCATTTCTCTTAATCATTAGATCACTTTAAAAATCTATGGCAAATGGCAAAAAAAAAAAAAAAAAAAAAATCCCCCCAATTCCAAAATTTAAAAAAATAAGGAAAAAAAAAAAAAAAAAAAAAAAAAAAAAAAAAAAAAAAAAAAAAAAATCCCGTCAATTCCAGGATTCTAACCGGGGGGTCTCACCTCATAGGCTTCGTTCTCTATCTTCTCCCGGTCCAGGCTCCCGTCCCCCTCCTCCCCCTCCCCACCCAGATATTCCTGACTAGAAGAGCTCGAGTTGCACAGGGACGGCTTGTAGTGGGGGTTCTTCATGGCGAGGGCCTCCACTCGACTCCACGTCAGGTCACGATCTCGCATCCGCTCCTTCTCCCTGGAAGAGAACGATATCGAAGTTTCATTAATTAATATAAATAAATAAATAAATACCGTTTCTTTGTGTTATTACATCACAATTTTGGTGCTCACTGCAGCATTGTAGTATTTTCCAAATATTTTGATAATCTAGCACCCAATGTTTATCCACGTCAGGTCACGATCTCGCATCCGCTCCTTCTCCCTGGAAGAGAACGATATCGAAGTTTCATTAATTAATATAAATAAATAAATGCCGTTTCTTTGTGTTATTACATCACAATTTTGGTGCTCACTGCAGCATTGTAGTATTTTCCGAATATTATGATAATCTACCACCCAATGTTTACCTCCTGATTCATCTCCATAAATAACTTCAGCGCATTGTAAATCAAGCCATGTATCGTTCTGAGAACAATAGAACAAATCGACTATCTATAAATTTAATATGCTTGATAAATAAACCAGTTGTGCTGCCTTAAGTGAGATTTCAAAAGAGCAGAAAAAATGAGCAACTAGGGAATTTTTTATTTTCCTTCTAGGATTTCTAGATCCCAAGATAAATATTTTTAAAAATACAGTTAAATCTTATTTACTGACGTCACAGCATACGCTTACGCTCTCTTAAGCGATGACGTCACATCAACTGTCCCGAGTAAGCTTCCTTGCACTCCTTGCAGGCAACAAATAAAAATGTGTTTATGCGCATGCGTTTCTGAGCATTTCTTATATCCTAAACCTTTTATTCATACTTTTTTATGTTTTACCCAAACAGTTCTATTCTTGGAACGGCTGGCTTTCTCCTATCCTGTCTTCCTTCTCTCTTCGATTTCGGGACGATAAGACCTCTTACAGTTTCCTCTATCAAACATCTTTTTTTAGAAAAAGCAACAGTTCTATTTGAGCGACTCACTTGTTCCAGTGGGTTTTGGAATTCCTGTACAGGGCAGGGAACATGATGGGAACTATAACAGTGGCGTTATCTGTGATGAGGTTCATGAAGTATTCGTTGTTCCAGTAGTACAGAGCCCGCTCTGCAACCTGAGGGAAAGGGAACGCAAAACCTTAGAGGGTTATTCACAGTCAAAATTCACAAAAGATCTAATCGGATGGGAGTGACATAGGGCTTAAAGAGCCGATGGCCCTATTTTTTTGGCATTGGTATAATGGCCTTTGGATGGCCCTACTGCCAATAATAAGGGGGCACGGTTAGCCCAGTAGTAACGCGCTTGCTTGTCATGTAGAAGGTCCCACATTCGATGTCCACCATCGACAAAAAAATGTACTGGTTTCCGATTGCAAATATTTCGACGAGGGGTACATTCTGGTCTTCTCGTGTTGACCCAGCACCTAAATGGGAAGTATTGTGTCTAGTATCGTCTATCTGATGGAGCGAAATACTACGGGATGGGCATGCTACGACGCAGACCACACGAGTCTAATAGCAGGTGTTTCATTGCTTACCTGGAAATGCGAGCTAGATACACACTTGGCTATTTGATGAAACAGGGGGACCATGACTTTCTGAAACTCAGCTGGTTCTATCACGTCCAGGATTTCTTCTAGTTCATTCAGAAACATCACCTGCGAGTACACGACGCTCTTCCGATCTAGGGAATTGTAACTGCGAAGGTCGTATCGTCCCGAAATCGAAGAGGGGACAGGACAGGAGAGTGAGCCGTTCCGAGAACGAACTTTATCTGTTTAGGATAAAGTTCGCCCTGGGCCTGGGAGGGGAATGGAGGAGTTGCAAATGGATAAAAATTATAAATAAATGGTCGATTCCTCTGTAAAAAGTTGGGAAAAATCCGAATCTGAGGTCAAAACTCCGAAAAAATAACTGTAAAAGGTCGAAAATTCAATTTTTATAATGAAAAAGTTTAAAGATTTGTGACGTCAGA
Organism: Diaphorina citri; assembly: GCF_000475195.1. Lineage (NCBI taxonomy): Eukaryota > Metazoa > Arthropoda > Insecta > Hemiptera > Psyllidae > Diaphorina > Diaphorina citri. The sequence goes on along the minus strand of NW_007380418.1, from coordinate 21,535 downwards.
CTTAACGCAGTTGCTATTTTTGTCCGCTAGGTAGCGCCACTATGCAAGCACGCTAGCGGCGGAGCAGAAAGAACTGCGCAGAAACGTATGCGCACAAACACATTAATGTGTTGCTTGCTAGGGAGCTTTTGCTCGGGACATTTGATGTGACGTCATCGCCTACGGGAGCGTATGCCGTGACGTCAAAGTTTACGATTTACCGGTATTTTTTAAATCGATTTATCTCGGGATCTAGAAGTCGTAGAAGAAAAAGAAAAATTCCGTTGGTCCTCATTTTTCCTGCTCTATGACTTTGAAACATCACCAAAGTAAGCGCAACTGATCTATTCTATAAGTCTAACGGAGCTTTCTTGAAGGTCCTCATTTTTCCTGCTCTATGACTTTGAAACATCACCCAAGTAAGCGCAACTGATCTATTCTATAAGTCTAACGGAGCTTTCTTTCATGGTCCTCATTTTTCCTGCTCTATGACTTTGAAACATCACCCAAGTAAGCGCAACTGATCTATTCTATAAGTCTAACGGAGCTTTCTTTAATTTTTAACAGATTGTACCTCGGCATCACTTTCGCGTTACTTCAAGGCATATCCATGCCTATCCAAGAACGAAAAATTCGTGTTAGAAAATTTCCGCCCAGATAGGGATTCGAACCCGGCATCTTCTATTTCGGGACGTAAAAACCTCAGTAGTTATGGTTCCTCTATCAAAAACTTCTTCTTTCAAATGTCGGGAACTTTGAAGTTTGGCCATTCTCCCAAGAGAGAAAAATAGAATAACATTGGGATTGGGACGGCATTTCTCGTCAGTCTCTAACTTGATACCAACTTTCTAAAAATATTAAAAAAAAAAAAAAAATGGGTAAACAAAAAAAAAAAGAAGTAAAAAAGTTCACAGTTGAGTGACAGTTCTCCTAGTTACCTCTTTGGGCGAGTGTGTCTTGGGCCAGAACTTGAGGAGGCACTTGACCACAGGTTCGGTAAGGGAGGGATCCTTCTCTAGGAACTGCACCACACAGTACGCCAGCTGCGGGTGATACACGGATAACGACTTGACCTTGTGCAGGGGGAGCAACACTTTGAGGAGAAAGAACTTGTGCTCGTCCTTCAGCGGGAGCGCGAACCCGTTAATAATGCTGAAACGAGGAAGCAAAGAAACAATGATTAGTATGATTACTACCCACGTATTCCAAGGTGTTTTCGTAGATTCGTAGTAGCTTAACCCATCCTTTAGGGCTGTTCGCCCCTACACCTAAGCCTCGGAGTGGGCTTTTTGTGTTTGGAGTTAAGCTGCTATCCCCGGGCCTTGATGGAACCTAAAAGCACCCTCACTGGTATATTTCAACCTCCTCAGTTTCTCTAAAATTCACCTGCAGCAGCTCTAGAAAGTCCGCACAATCAGGTTTATTCCAGAGAAAAGCTGTGAGTCCATATATTATTCCATTAAGAGGATACCAAGAGGTGCCATCCAGGCTAGAGGGCTTGGCTCAAGACCTCCGAACCGAAGGGGGCTTGAGGGATTTAGAGTCTGCTCTCGGGGGGCCTTGATGGAACCTAGAAGCACCCTCACTGGTATATTTCAACCTCTTCAGTTTCTCTAAAATTCACCTGCAGCAGCTCTATAAAGTCCGCACAATCAGGTTTATTCCAGAGAAAGCTGTGAGTCCATATATTATTCCATTGAGAGGATACCAAGAGGTGCCATCTAGGCCAGAGAGCTCGCTCTGGGGTCTAATGGGGGATATTCAGGTACATAATTCATAATTATGTCGTTGTACCCTACTTCCTGAGACGGACTTGACCATAGTCCCATTCAGGTACCCTCAAAAGAGCCAGTGTTATTGTCTCTGGCTTGACAGGGCTGGTTTTGTCTCAGTTTTACGTCCTCCAGCGAGACCACCAAGGTGTTTTTGCTGAATTCTTTGTTTTATTTTACTGTCTTCGTCCTCGCCGTTTCAATGACTTTTTGGCCGATTTCCAGATTCCATGTCTTTTCCAGGTCGCGTATAAACCCTGTTTTCCTATTTACATAAGGTGGTGTTTCTTGTCAGCCTCGTTCTTTCATTCGGACTTATTCAATTATTCATCTTGAATTTGTTAACTTGACACTTTCGACTTACCTGCCCAGAATTTCAAGAAGTTCCGCTATACCATTGTGATGTTCCGTTTCATAGATAAACCTGAAATGATAGAAACATAAATGAGTAGGGCGAATGTAAATTCCCCCGATTTCATGTAAATTTTTACCACGCTCACTTGTCAGAAATTTAATAGTTGACATGATGTCCAAAAGGAGTACAAATTTTTGTCGATGGTGGGATTCGAACCCGGGACCTTTTGCATGGCAAGCAAGCGCGTTACCACTGGACCAACCGTGCCCCCATGGTTTGCTTGTCTCCGAATGGAGATTGAAACCCCGGTCACTAAATACGTTAGTGAGTTAGTGGTTATACCAGTCATGTTAAACCTTAAAAAAAAGTTTTATGGCACCGACACCAAATAAAGCCTCACCATATTCACAGCCTCGGGGTAGATGGCCTCGGAAAACCTTCGTCACTAAAGACCTCAGCAGTTAAACAGATAAAAAAGCAGATATTTCCCCATTACGAGTGTTTTGGGAGTATTGCATTGGACACTAGTGGGACCGTAGGTGCTATTTCATCTGACGTTTTAGGTTTACTTCTAGCTTACCTGTAGAAGATGTTGTTGATTTGTTTCCTAATGTAGGCGCGAAGACCTAGGAACTTCCCGTATATCCGATGCAATGTGGTCTTGAGGAAGTCTCTCTCCCGAGGGTCTTCAGAGTCAAACAGGTCCAGGAGTTGCAGGACAAACTTCTGATCGATGTACTTCTTGGCGATGTTCGGCTGGAAATCCGGTGACTCGAGAAACCTACGAACATGAGAGGAGAATAAGTAGGTCATCTATGTGCTACAAACAGTGGCGTAGCGTGTATGTATGGCGTGTATGGCGGCCATACAACTCAAAAGTTCATTTTAATGCCCATAAATATTAATGGCATGTACTGTGATGGGACTTGGTAGACCTGTGCATGAGCGCTACACGCCCTATACTTGAATTTAGACCACGCTACGCCACTGGCTACAAAGTATTACATATTAAGAAATCAGTCTTGTTCTGGCAGTATAAAAAGGTTACATTTTTTAATTGTCTTCTTCTTCTTCTTCTTCTTCTTCTTCACCTTTTCCCGTGTTCAGACGGGGTCGGCGTTTTTCGTCAGCCTCTCAATCAGCCCTACGGTGATCGCTATTGGTATCCTTTCGACAATATCCTTTCAGAGATTTTCGATTGGACACGACCTAATATAACGGCCCTTGACTTTTGGTAGCGTTTTTTGTGTTCGGCCTCTATTACAGCCATAAGAGAACCTATACACACGATAGTCGTTCTCAATTCAAACAAGGAAGGGACAAGATAATTACTCTGACTTCTGGCACACGATCCTGCACGAAGCAAACTACAACTCTTGCGCTTGGAACGAAAGTTTGAAAAAGTTTTGATGGTCAGATGCCAACTGCTCCATATGTGTGTCACACAAGGAGTTCTATAAAAAGGGGGTCATTTTTCCCAAAAGAAAACAAGAGTCGCTTTTCCATAGAGTACTTACAAGATACTTTCCATAGAGTACTTACAAGATATATTTCCCACCTCTCACTTCGTCTCCTACCTCATATTTCCCATCTCTCACTTCGTCTCCTACCTCATATTCCACACCTCTCACTTCGTCTCCAACCTCGCATTTCACACCTCACACTTCGCCTCCCCTACATCCCATTTCAAACCTCACACTTCGTCTCCTACATCACATTTCCCACCTCACACTTCGCCTCCTACCTCTCACTTCGTCTCCTACCTCACACTTCACACCTCTGACTTCGTCTCACACTATCTACTACCTATCTACTCACACTATCTACGATTATAGCATATAGGTATTATGGCAGACACGGTGGGCTTATCACAGGTATTCCATACCTCGGCTGGGATTGAACCCACGCCCTCCTGTTTACCAGGCGAGCGCCTTGACCACTACACCACCGAGGTAGGTGAAAGTTCATCAAAAACCCGACAAACCATTCGGCAATTATGGTGGAACAACAGACGAACTAAGGCTAAAAGAGGCGCTGCAAGCAAAGAGCATAATAGGTAACGCTTTTAGTTCTATGCTCTCGGCTCCACTCTGTTTTTGGCGGAAAATCATTGAGTTCAAAAATTAAACTGCCAGCCTAGTTAGCTTAGTTGGTGGCTAGTCGCGCAACTTTTAGAAGCGCGTAGTCGCCTGAAAAACCAAACCCATAAGGGTTCGTTCTCGGAACGGCTGGCTTTCTCCTATCCCGTCTTCCTTCTCTCTTCGGTTTCGGGACGATAAGACCCTAGCAGTTAGGCCCGACGCTTGTGGCCTGTGTCGTAGCATGCCCATCCCGTAGTATGCCTCTCATCAGATGGGCGAGAAGAGACACAATACTTCCCAATCTGTGTCGTAGCATGCCCATCCCGTAGTATGCCTCTCATCAGATGGGCGAGAAGAGACACAATACTTCCCATTTACTAGGTGCTGGGTCAACACGAGAACACCAGAAAGTAACCCGTTGAAATATTTGCAATCGAAAAACGAGTACAAATTTTTTGTCGATGGTGGGATTCGAACCCGGGACCTTTTGTATGGCAAGCAAGCGCGTTACCACTGGACCAACCGTGCCCCCATGGTTAGCTTGTCTCCGAAGTGGTGAGTTAGTGGTGGTTATACCAGTCACGTTAAACCTTTAAAAAAAAGTTTTATGGCACCGACACCAAATAAAGCCTCACCATATTCACAGCCTTGGGGTAGATGGCCTCGGAAAACCTTCGTCACTAAAGACCTCAGCAGTTAAACAGAGGACGTTAAACCCCTTTAAGGTTGGGGGCCACAAAGCGAGTTTAAACTCGGTTTACTCTCGGATTAAGCAATCTGATTGGATGAATTTTAAAAATTTCAGCCAATCAATAAGAAAAAATATTTTATGGCACCGACACCAAATAAAGCCTCACCATATTCACAGCCTCGGGGTAGATGGCCTCGGAAATGTGCACGTCCTGGGCCGTCAAATATTCGACCATCTCCAGTAGTGCCGTCCGCTTCACCTCCTTCCATTTGAGTTCGGACAGGGGATCCTGCACAAAGTCGAACAGGACGCAACATTGCCGGATCTTCTGAACGAACAGCTCGTCTCTATGCTCACTACTGGCGTCTGCGAATAGAATAGAATGGATTGGATTAGAATAGATTGGAATAGAACAATATAAAATGGATATTGGATAGGCGCTAGAATAATAATAATAATAATAATAAAAAAACAGAATAGAAAATATTAAAATTAAATTAAATAGAATAGAACACAACCTAAGGAGATTTTCAGAGTCTCTCTGAAAATAATATGTACAATAAATAATCGTTTGAAGGTGTTTTAACTTAACACAATACTCATTTGGAAAAAGGGCCTCTACGAACGCCCCAACGGCCTTAATTCAATTCAATTATATTTTATTGTGATTGTTACAACATTATACACAATTTACAATTTTACAATATTACATCGCCTTATCGAGCCCGAAATCCTGTGAAACAGAACACCAGACATTTATGTAGGTGCGAAACATGTTTGCCAAAGTTCACCAAAAACCCGACAAATCATTCGGCAATTATGGTGGAACAACAGACGAACTAAGGCTAAAAGAGGCACTGCAAGCAAAGAGCATAGTAGGTAACGCTTTTCGTTCTATGCTCTCGGCTCCACTCTGTTTTTGGCGGAAAATCAAGGATTCAAAAATTAAACTCCTTTCATTCAGCAGAGCCAGCCTAGTTAGGTTAGTTGGTGGCCCTATACTTGAATTTAGACCACGCTACGCCACTGGCTACAAAGTATTACATATTAAGAAATCAGTCTTGTTCTGGCAGTATAAAAAGGGTACATTTTTTAATTATCTTCTTCTTCTTCTTCTTCTTCTTCTTCTTCTTCACCTTTTCCCGTGTTCAGACGGGGTCGGCGTTTTTCGTCAGCCTCTCAATCAGCCCTAGGGCCTAGGGTGATCGCTATTGGTATCCTTTCGACAATATCCTTTCAGAGATTTTCGATTGGACATGTCTTAATATAACGGCCCTTGACTTTTGGTAGCGTTTTTTGCGTTCAGCCTCTATTACAGCCATAAGAGAACTTATACACACGATAGTCGTCCTCAATTCAAACAAGGAAGGGACAAGATAATTACTCTGACTTTTGGCACACGATCCTGCACGAAGCAAACTACAACTCTTGCGCTTGGAACTTGGAACGAAAGTTTGAAAAAGTTTTGATGGTCAGATGCCAACTGCTCCATATGTGTGTCACACAAGGAGTTCTATAAAAAGGGGGTCATTTTTCCCAAAAGAAAACAAGAGCCGCTTATGGAATACTTACAAGATGGCCCCCTTCTTTGAAAATATCTCTTCTTGTAAGACACAATAAAATCAAACCTAAATGGGATACCTGGATAAATGGAACCCTCTGAACGGCTGGCTTTCCTCCTATCCTGTCTTCCTTCCTTCTTCGATTTCGGGACGATAAGACCCTAGAAGTTACAGTTCCCTCTGTCAAATCTCTTAAAAAAAAAAACCGTTCAGCAGAAAAGGAAATAGAAGAAACAGAATCAAATCGAGGCATAAATAAAGGAACTGAATGTCAGAATAGAGTGGAGTAAAAATAGACTATTCAATAAAATGGAATAGAACGAACAAGAGGGGAAAGTATAGGAAAATAAAAGGGAAGGGGAGAGAACTGGCCGATGAAGAAGGCAAGGAAACGGCTTGAGAATGTCATTTTATTACTTTTCCTACATGACTATTAAATATTAGCTGATATTATGGCAAGAAAAACTAGGGCAAATCGTTAAACTGCAAACGTGCAAATATCTAGGGCTATAAATATGTTTTAGGCCTGTCGCATATTGGAAGCGTAGTCGCCTCGGGAAGAGGCGACGAAGAAGAAGATTTTCGGCTTTAATGTCAGAATTCTCTCTTAGTAAGCCCTTCCAGGCCAACCGAAGCTACCATGTCTATCCTTCTGGGATATAACTGAAGTAGAGAGCCGAAAAAAATCCGACTTTTTTGGGAAACGAACCCGGGTCCTCCGAGTATTTTTTTTTTTTATTATTAATATTATTATTTTTTTCTTTTCATTATTAATTTATTTTAGGCTTTAACAGCTGCCGAAAAACGACGACCCCGTCTGAACTCGGGAAGAGGCGACGAAGAAGAAGATTTTTGGCTTCAATGCCAGGATTCTCTCTTAGTAAGCCCTTCCAGGCTTCCACCCAACCGAAGCTACCATGTCTATCCTTCTGGGATATAACTCAAGCAGAGAGCCGAAAAAAATCCGACTTTTTTGGGAATCGAACCCGGGTCCTCCGGAGCTCAAAGCTACGCACTAAGGTTGCGCAGGACGTTGTAATACGTGCAGCATTGTGTGGTCTACTCGCGTACAACATATTGTTGTTCGTAGTTCGTAGGATATAGGAATTGAAATCAATATGAAATGCACAGCACAGGAAGTTTCAATTATATCGGGCACGTCAGGGCCTAGCTTATGCCCGCGGGACACTTAATCCAATGTAACTTTACCTCAAAATTCAAATATTAGCTTACATACAGGTTGAGCCTTTGCTATTCGGGACCTGTTAACAGGGTACATAATATTTTTCAGGCCCACATGCTCCAAATTTATGGAGTATGGCCTACAGCAGCGATTCCCATACCTTTTTTTCTACGCGGCCCTTTTTACTTTCTATTTTAGTTGTGAACGCTCCGCGGCCCCTTTACTGTATTTTGTGTGATTTTCCCGGGGGTCTTGAAGTGCTTCACGGCCCCCAGTTTAAGAACCACAGGCCTGAATCTCGATGAGCTCCCCTCCCTAAATACGGCCATGGTTAGCTTGTCTCCGGATGGAGAGTAAAACCCCGGTCACTAAATACCTTGGTGAGTTAGTGGTTATACCAGTCAAGTTAAACCTTTTAAAAAAAGGGAATTGAAATCAATATGAAATGCACAGCACAGGAAGTTTCAATTATATCGGGCACGTCAGGGCCTAGCTTATGCCCGCGGCCCGCGGGACACTTAATCCAATCAGATTAAAAGGGAATTTTAATTGTGTTAACCATAAATGCTCGTCACAAATGTCGTTCCCTGCTTAATGCAGTCGGATTAAAAAGGAATTTTAATTGTGTTAACCATAAATGCTCGTCACAAATGTCCAGAAAAAATATTTTATGGCACCGACACCAAATAAAGCCTCACCATATTCACAGCCTCGGGGTAGATGGCCTCGGAAATGTGCACGTCCTGGGCCGTCAAATATTCGACCATCTCCAGTAGTGCCGTCCGCTTCACCTCCTTCCATTTGAGTTCGGACAGGGGATCCTGCACAAAGTCGAACAGGACACAACATTGTCGAATCTTCTGAACGAACAGCTCGTCTCTATGCTCACTACTGGCGTCTGCGAATAGAATAGATTGGATTGGATTAGAATAGATTGGAAGAGAACAATATAAAAGGGATATTGGATAGGCTAGAATAAAATAAAACAGAATAGAAAATATTTAAAAAAAAAAAATAAATAGAATAGAACACAACCTGAGGAGATTTTCAGTCTCTCTGAAAATAATACAATAAATAATCGTTTGAAGGTGTTTTAACACAATACTCATTTGGAAAAAGGGCCTCTACGAACGCCCCAGCGGCCTTATCGAGACCGAAATCCTGTGGAACAGAACACCAGACATTTAGGTGCGAAACATGTTTGCCAAAGTTAATAATAATAGTGCTTATTTATACTGCTTGCATAGGACTGAAAAGTCCCCACAAATGTCGTTCCCTGCTTAATACAATCGGATTAAAAAGGAATTTTAATTGTGTTAAGCATAAATGATCGTCACAAATGTCGTTCCCTGCTTAATACAATCGGATTAAAAAGGAATTTTAATTGTGTTAAGCATAAATGCTCGTCACAAATGTCCTTCCCTGCTTAATACAATCGGATTAAAAAGGAATTTTAATTGTGTTAACCATAAATGCTCGTCACAAATGTCGTTCCCTGCTTAATGCACTGCGCTAAATTTCATGACTTGGAAACGAACCACCAACCTCCAGATCCGAAGGACACTGCGCTAACCACTACACCATTGAGGTCGGATTAAATAATATATGGTTAAGGATTCGGATTAATATGCCGCTCACACACACGAGAGTTAATTCTATTGGATTAAGAAATATGGTTAACTTAAAGATCTTATCGATACGAAATCGAAGAGAAAAGGAGAACAGAATGGGAGAAATCTAGCCGTTCCGAGAACGGACCTTACTGTTTGAGATAAAGTTCGCCCCGGGCGGGAATCGAACCCGCGATCGAGCGTTTACAAGGCAGGCCTGCTACCTTCCAAGCTAACTAGGTTGGCAGAAAAAAGCTCGTGCTTTGACGTAAGTAAAATTCAAAGAAAAATAATTGCCTTAGGAAGGGAAACATTTCAAGCCAAAAGGGGTCGAAGTAAATCTCTCGCCCTGAGAGATGCGCCATCTTTAAATCTTATTACACTCCACAAATTCCGAGAAGAAAAATAAATCCCTTCGGAAGAGAAAAATTCAACACAACGGACGGGAATTCCACTGTGGGTCCAGGAATAAAAAGGAAGAGCCGGGATTTTTTTTTCTTTTTTTTTTTAAGAGCCTCTATGGAACCTCTTCAAAAAAAGCATAGATAGAGAGGAAAATCAACCCAAACCCCAAGGGGCAAATCCAAGTGAATCTCGGAGTTACAAGTGAAAGAGTCACGGAACTAATTAAATTTTCAAATTTCTGATGGCCCTTGAGATGCTAATTTGGTCATATCAATCCGTACTTCTGGTGGGTTAAAATTGGTACTTTAATAAAGAAGCTAAGTTAGACGTTTTACTATCAAGTTCAAGTTCAATACAATGTGCACAACATACCTAATGTGTTAAATGTTATAATTAAAAAAAAAATACGTCACTAAAGAGTAGAAAGAAGAAGATGTGGTAGGAGGTAGAGGAACTTGGAAGAATGAATAGAAGTACTTGGAAGAATGAATAGAAGTACTCCACTATCCGTTTCGGATGTTGGCAACCAGTTTGGCGAATTTTATTTATAGTTTATAACTAGGTATGCGAAATAATTCAGTGGATGTCTTTCCAGTCCAGTTTCTGAGAGTCTACTCGCTACGCCACTAAATTCCAGACGCAGGATTCAGGAAGAGGTCTGGTCTCTCCTGTCAGGAAGAGGAACACAATCACACAAATCATTTCAATAGAGTCAACGGAAGAAGATGTGGTAGGAGGTAGAGGAACTTGGAAGAATGAATAGAAGTACTCCACTATCTGTTTCGGATGTTGGCAACCAGTTTGGCGAATTTTATTTATAGTTTATAACTAGGTATGCGAAATAATTCAGTGGATGTCTTTCCAGTCCAGTTTCTGAGAGTCTACTCGCTACGCCACTATAAATTCCAGACGCAGGATTCAGGAAGAGCTCTCGTCTCTCCTGTCAGGAAGAGGAACACAATCACACAAATCATTTCAATAGACTCAACAAATCATCTCAATTAGTCAAACAAAGTCAACATCAAAGAGAGTCGAAAATTTCAAGTCAAAGCGAAGCACGAGTGGTCCTTTAATTTCTCAATTTTTTAAATTATAATTATTTTCAAGGGTTCTATTTTATAAGATAGTTCCTTGGTTCCCCTTTCCTTCCTGATTTCTAGTTTTTTTCTAGAGAGGGGGAGAGAGAGGGAGGGAGGGAGGGAGAGAGAGAGAGAGAGAGAGAGAGAGAGAGAGAGAGAGAGAGAGAG
>NW_007380418.1:0-10395 GCF_000475195.1 Diaphorina citri | reverse complement strand
GGGAAAATCAGTAACAATTTACTGAGGGAGCTGACACAGTATCGGTTGCCAAAAGACACAGCATGGTTTAGACAGAATCGACAGATCTCGCAAATTTCAGTTTAGAACAGTGGTTCCCATCTTTTTTAGGACAAAAACCCCTTTTTAAGCTCAAATTTAGCCATTACCCCCCCCCCCCTAAAAAGTAAAGCACAGAAATAGCAATATAGATAGGGAAAAAACGAAGTACATATTGAAATTGTACCCAGTGGGTCAGTAGGTTATTATTTTTTTTTTTTAAACTTATTTATTAAATTTAAATATATTTTCAATTAAGTAGAACAAAAGCACATAGTGCACATCTCAGAGGTTTATATCAAGGTTTTAAGGGTTCCGTTCACTCTCACTATAAATTTCCTTCTCCCATCTTTTTTCCTATATCTTTTGTATTTTTTTTTTTTCCTTACCGCTTAGTTCTTTTACCCCTCGAATGAATGTATTTTACCCTTGGGGGGTAAAATACCCCCGTGGGGACCAATGATTAGAATGAGAGTTATTCTTTTTTGCATAGTTAGCGTAGGCTACCAAAGTAGAATAAAAATTGAGTGACAACAATTTATTTCACATTTCGTAGGGCACTCCCGGGGAGACAGGGTGAGGGCGATGAAAAATGCTGAAAAAAACCCGACGAGTAAAAAAAAAAAACTATTAATAAGTGCCAACTTTTCTTTTCTTCCCTCATCATTCATCAAGAAAAGTATTTGCCAACCACCCGTGAACTTGAAAAGGAAGTTGAGCGTAATTTTTTAAAAGCCAATCTTTGCTCCCTCGAAAAATTTATACCGCCAAAGCACGCAACCGAAAGCTCAAGGGTGTGCGGCTAATTGTGTGCACCGCCCCTCCCTCTGCTTCCTCTTTTCATTGCTGCTTTTTACAGAGTTACATCACAAGGCAATTTCCGTTGTTCCCCCCCCCCCATGGCGACTGCCGGAAATGGCACAATGCTTTTTCTCATTCTGACAGTCTAGGACCGTTGGATTTGGGTCAGGAGGGGGAAGTTTGATGAGTCAAATGTTTGTGAAACTAAAGGTAGGAACACACATTAAAGGTAGGAACAGGTAGGAACACAAACGGAAGATGATACTATCACGTGACGTGACGTGATAGTTGATAGTTGTGTGTTTCTACCTTAATGGTTCTTCGCAGAAGAATCGCAGACCGCGGTCCGCCAGTCGCCGACTGTTGGTCTCTAGTGTAGATCGATATTGCTTCGTTTTGTCGGAAGACGCAATGATTCCTCTTTTTACTTTCCTCTTCCGTCAAGCAGGCATACGACATACGTGAACTTCGTTATCTATATCTACTAGATCTATCGATATGAAGATAGCTAATAAACACTCACAAACACAAACTCTCTCTGTTATCACCACTCTAATCATGATGCTCTGTCATCAGGTTATCACATATACTCAAACGGAAGATGATAATCGTGCCTAGAATTGGAATAGGATGTTTTACACTCACTGTCATAGGAAAGGTTATGCACCTAATGTACGTAATTTGAAACGCAAACACTAGTGACTAATGGAGTGTCCGTAGGTTTTAAGTTTCAACAAGTTCATTAAATCATAATGAGAAATTACGAATTTTCCAAGAAAACCATTCCTCTGGCACACAAAAAGTCGAAGGCTCTAGCTGTGACCATGTCCACACATGGTCGACCGGCCGTTGATCAATGTCGACTGAAACCGTCCACACTGCCTCGACAACATAGATTCACCTTGTCCATGGACGGCCGTCGACTAGATATGTGTAGACACAGTTTCTAGAGCATTTTCCCAACATGAAGTCAACAGTTTATCACATAGTGCACATCTCAGAGGTTTTATATCGAGGTTTTAAGGGTCCGTTCACATCGTCACATAAATTTCCTTCATCCCATCTTTTTTCTATATCTTTTGTATCGTGAATATTGGCAGTTAAATGTGCTTTCAATAGCGCCGCTGCGCCGCAGGTCTTTTGTGCCTTAATTTGGCCATTTTCTTTGTCTCATCAGTTTTGAGATTTTGTGATCTTCTAAGAAAAAATCCCAAATCTCGCGGCACACCTAGGGGGACCTCACGGCACACAGTTTGAGAAGCACTGGTCTACAGTGACTTGAGTGCAGAAATACTTAAGTGCGCTATAAAATACGGTGTCATTTTCTATTTATTTTTTTTTTTTTTTCACTTACCGCTTAGTTCTTTTTACCCCTCGAATAAGTGTATTTTACCCCTCGGGGGGTAAATACCCCCCCGTTGGGAACCAATGAGTTAGAATGAGAGCTTTATTCTTTTTTGCTAGGTATAGCTAGGTACCAAATAGAATAAAAATTGAGTGACAACAATTTATTTCACATTGAAAAATGTGAAATAAATTGTTGTCACTCAATTTTTAATGAAAAATGCTGAAAAAAACCCGACGAGTAAAAAAAAAAAACTATTAATAAGTGCCAACTTTTCTTTTCTTCCCTCATCATTCATCAAGAAAAGTATTTGCCAACCACCCGTGAACTTGAAAAGGAAGTTGAGCGTAATTTTTTAAAAGCCAATCTTTGCTCCCTCGAAAAATTTATACCGCCAAAGCACGCAACCGAAAGCTCAAGGGTGTGCGGCTAATTGTGTGCACCGCCCCTCCCTCTGCTTCCTCTTTTCATTGCTGCTTTTTACAGAGTTACATCACAAGGCAATTTCCGTTGTTCCCCCAGCTTAGACCATGTCCTGTTTAGTTTATCGATGAGGGAAAGAGAGAAGGCTGACCAGTGACCAGTCTTTGTTTGAAGAGGTTTTATAGAGTGAACTGTAACAACGGAGGTCTTATCGTCCCGAAGTAGACGAGAAAGGGAGAACCGGATAGCAGAAAGCCAGCCGTTCCGAGAACGAACCTTATCGGCTCTGGATAAAATTGCTTACAAGGCAGACGCACTACCCTCTAAGAGTCTAAGCTAGCTAGTATGTTACCTACAAGTAGAAGATCTCTTCAAATCTGGCACTACCAAGGATGGTACCCTGCACAATAACTGCATTGGCCCTTTATGTTTCATCGAGCGTTTGAATTAATTAATTTTTAAACCCATTTTGAAGGACATTACCATTATTTACTTCATGTTCATGGATGTGGTGAAGATAAACAGAGAGGGACTTATAGCATAACCACTCTGTATTTTAATGCAGAAATTTGTACAAAAGTAGTGTACAATCAGTACCATTTCATACAATCCATATCGTTAATCTAACGTTTTGTATGTCTGTATGCCTTCAATGTTTACCTCTAGATATTTTAACGAATAAGCAGTTTTTTTTTTTCTTTCTGAAGATACCCAGAATGAAAATGGAAAGTGATTGAAGAGCGCTTTCAAACTTGGGATATAAATTCAATGATTCGGTGATTATTTTCAACGACCATCGTGATTGGAGTGTTTCCAAAAAACATAAAAAGTTCTATAAACAGTCAACTTACACACCGAGTACGGGGTGCACCCTAGAAATATTGTACAAAGCCAATCTTTGCTCCCTCGAAAAATTTATACCGCCAAAGCACGCAACCGAAAGCTCAAGGGTGTGCGGCTAATTGTGTGCACCGCACCTCCCTCTGCTTCCTCTTTTCATTGCTGCTTTTTACAGAGTTACATCACAAGGCAATTTCCGTTGTTGTTCCCCATGGCGACTGCCGGAAATGGCACAATGCTTTTTCTCATTCTGACAGTCTAGGACCGTTGAAATTGGGTCAGGAGGGGGAAGTTTGATGAGTCAAATGTTTGTGAAACTAAAGGTAGGAACACACTACTATCACGTGACGTGACGTGATAGTAGTGTGTTTCTACCCTAATGGTTGTGACGTCATAGTAGTGTGTTCCTACCTTAGTGGTTCTTCGCAGATGAATCGCAGACCGCGGTCCGCCAGTTGCCGACTTTTGGTCTCTAGTGTAGATCGGTATTGCTTCGTTTTGTCGGAAGACGCAATGACTCGTCTTTTTACTTTCCTCTTCCGTCAAGCAGGCATACGACATACGTGAACTTCGTTATCTATATCTATTAGATCTATCGATATGAAGATAGCTAATAAACACTCACAAACACAAACTCTCTCTGTTATCACCACTCTAATCATGATGCTCTGTTATCAGGTTATCACATATACTCAAACGGAAGATGATAATCGTGCCTTGAATTCGAATAGGATGTTTTATACACACTGTCATAGGAAAGGTTATGCACCTAATGTACGTAATTTGAAACGCAAACACTAGTGACTAATGGAGTGTCCGTAGGTTTTAAGTTTCAACAAGTTCATTAAATCATAATGAGAAATTATGAATTTTCCAAGAAAACCATTCCTCTGGCACACAAAAAGCCCACTCTGTCGGAGGCTCTAGCTGTGACCATGTCCACAAATGGTCGACCGGCCGTTGATCAATGTCGACTGGAACCGTCCACACTGCCTCGACAACATAGATTCATCTCGTCGATGGTCGGCCGTCGACTAGGTTTGTGTAGACACAGTTTCTAGAGCATTTTCCCAACATGAAGTCAATAGTTTAGATTACCAAGGTAGGGACTCGGGGATTTGTGGAATAAATTTGGTTCTTTTTGTCTTCAATATATCTCATTCGGTAACATAACTCTCAAAGAACCAAAAATGTTTTGTAACAAAGTTAATCCTCCAATTCTTTCACATTTCGTTCTTTTCTTTTCCTCCACACACTTTCCAGATCTTTTCTTTCTCTCTCGAAACCTCTCCAAAGTCTCTATATCTCCTCCAAATCCTTTTCCATCAGACAAGACAATTTGATTCAACAACGTGGATGGAGGATTCTCCCTCTTCTCGCTCTCTCACAGTTCATTTTATTTCACATTCATTTTCTTCTCTCACCCTTGAATGCCTCCGGGGGATTAGCAAAGTAAATTGAAAAACACAAAAAAATCTGACATCTCTTGTTTAGCCCTTTCTGTTCCGAAAGGAAGAGTGTGAGAAATGCTACAGTATAGCAAGATAACGGACACTTTCTATTATTCTAAGAGATAATAATGTGAGGCAAAATGCTACAATATAGCGAGATAAGGGACACTTTCTATTCTGAGAGATAATGATGTGAGGCAAAATGCTACAATATAGCGAGATAAGGGACACTTTCTATTTTCAGAGTGAATGATGTAAAATGAGATTGAGACATTTGGATTCTGTCTCGTCACAAAGTCTGGTGGATTTTGATCTCTCAGAGACAAGAGGTCAAACTGATAAAGGTTTGGACGGCTCGTTTTCAAACTTTCCAGAAGAGATTCTGTTTTATTAGGCGCTTACATATTGTCAATAGATCCAATTGTCAATAAAACCATTTACATGTTTTGGGGTTGAGAGGATCGAAATAAATGATGCGCTTTCAGGGACACTCCATTTGTCAAGGGCATTCCCAAGTGCAAAGGCTTTAACTCTGCCCTTGCGACTAACTTCATTGGAAGAAACACAGCTCTTTCCCCCCGGCTCAGGGTGCCACACTTACCGAGCAGCGACGGCAGTTGCATGCCGGCAAACATGAGGGCGCTGTCGTCAGATTCCCCCTCCGTCGAGGACATGTCGCTGATGTCCGAGTACAGGTTGAAGTCGATGATGGACTGCTTGATGGCGGCAAGGGTGAACGGATTGGTGGCCGGGAATTCAGGGGGAGCGGCCGAGGATGGGAGTGGGGCGGTGGGGGTGGCGGTCGTCGCGTCCGCGAGGAGATCCAGGCCGGAGTGGAAGCTCGGAGACTTGGGTAGACCTAACATAGCCCTCGGCCCCGGTACGTACTCACTGTACACCATGGCATCGGCACCCGCGCTGCACCGGGCGGCACATGGGCAGACGCCACTATGACCTCACGACGAGCACACTAATAAAAAACCTTGCCTCTGCCGTGTTCTGGCGCGGTCACGATCCCAAGCGATGCGGCGCGTCAATACGCGTGACGGATGAGAGAGGAAGCACTGACGCGTTACACTAAAGGTTATACTGATACGTATTATGTTACACTGGGAGTTGGACCACTATGTTAAGCTGGGAGTTTACAAATAAACAGATGTATCACTGGAGGATTAAAGGGGTTTACGAGTATAAACAGATGTATTACTGTGGCGTTACACAAGGTTTTCAAAGATATGTGGTCCAAAACACGGCTCTGGTTTAACTAAGAGAATGTTTATGTTCTAAGTTCAATTCCTTTTAAAAACAAAAAGATATTGGTCAACTTGATTATAAAATCAAAACCAAAAAGAACAATGGAAACTTGGTCATATCCGGCGCGTCAATACGCGTGACGGATGAGAGAGGAAGCACTGACGCGTTACACTAAAGGTTATACTGATACGTATTATGTTACACTGGGGGTTGGACCACTACGTTAAGCCAAGAGTTTACAAATAAACAGACGTATCACTTGAGGATTAAAGGGGTTTATAAACAGATGTATTACTGTGGCGTTACACAAGGTTTTCAAAGATATGTGGTCCAAAACACGGCTCTTATTTAACTAAGAGAATGTTTAGGTTCTCTCTAAGTTCATTTCCTTTTAAAAACGAAAAGATATTGGTCAACTTGATTTTAAAATCAAAACCAATAAGAACAATGGAAACTTGGTCAAATCAATCCGTACTTCTGGTGGGTTAAAATTGGTACTTTAATAAAGAGGCTAAGTTCGACGTTTTACTATCAAGTTCAAGTTTAATACAATGTGCCGAGGACGTAGAAGAGGAGAGAAAGGGTGGAAGAGGAAGTGGAAAAGAGATGGCGAAAGGAATTAAAAGGAGAAGAAAGAGTGGATAAGGAGGAGACAAGAGAGGTCCTTAGAATTAATGGATAAGAAGAGAAGGAGAAAGGAGAAGAGGGAGAGAAAAAGGAGAAGAAGGAGGGAGTAAAAAGGACGAGTAAGCGAAAGGCGGAGGAGGAAGTGTAACAGAGATGGGTGAAGAACAGGAGAATGAAAGGAATTAAAAGACGAAGGGGAACGAGAAGAAAGAGTGGATAAGGAAGAGATAGGAGAGGTCCTTAGAATAAATGGATAAGAGGAGAAGGAGGAAGGAGAAGAGGCGGCGAAGGAAGTAGAACAAAGATAGAAAGGTGGTGGAAGGAAGAGGAAAGAAGAAGAACACAATTTTATGAAAATGGAAACAATGGAAGCATTTTTTCCCGTTAAACTTTAATACTCCTAGACACTTTAATATCCAACTTTAATACTTCTGGAACTTTAATATTCCCTTATCTGCATCCATGCATGACTCCCCCATCCTGCTTCCAACTTCCAAGTTTTGGCACATTTCCTTTTTTCCTCCGTCTGCTCCGAAGGAGAACAGGAAGGGAAAAGATACACGGGAAGGGGAAGACAGAGGGAATGAGGAAGAGTCAGGTCCTTAGAAAAAGTGGTCAAGAGGAAGAGAGGAAACAAAAGGTGAAGAAGGAAGTGAAAAAGAAAAGCTCAGGCTGTACCTACTGTGTATATTTTATTCGATAATTTATTTATTATTTTTATTATTTATTTTAGAATAAGGGAGGGGGAAGAAGAGAGAGAGAGAGAGAGAATTTGATATTTCCATGACAACATCATGTCAAGAGGTAATGTATCTAGCTTGAAGAGTTTCACTTTTCATCACCTCCACTTATCTCATCCATCATGTCACATCCCCATGTGTTTTCCTTCTCTCCACTCCTTTCTCTTCCTCTCCCCTTCCTTCTCTTCTTATCCATTCCTTTAAATTCCCCTCCACTCCTTTCTCTTCTTATCCATTCCTTTATATTCCCCTCCACTCCTTTCTCTTCCTCTCCCCTCCCTTCTCTTCTTATCCATTCCTTTAAATTCCCCTCCACTCCTTTCTCTTCTTATCCATTCCTTTATATTCCCCTCCACTCCTTTCTCTTCCTCTCCCCTCCCTTCTCTTCTTATCCATTCCTTTAAATTCCCCTCCACTCCTTTCTCTTCTTATCCATTGTGTTTTCCTTCTCTCCACTCCTTTCTCTTCCTCTCCCCTTCCTTCTCTTCTTATCCATTCCTTTATATTCCCCTCCATTCCTTTCTTTTGCTCTCCCCTCCCTTCTCTTCTTATCCATTCCTTTATATTCCCCTCCATTCCTTTCTCTTCCTCCCCTCCCTTCTCTTCTTATCCATTCCTTTATATTCCCCTCCACCCCTTTCTCTTCCTCTCTCCTCCCTTCTCTTCTTATCCATTCCTTTATATTCCCCTCCACTCTTTTCTCTTCCTCTCCCCTTCCTTCTCTTCTTATCCATTCCTTTATATTCCTTTCCATTCCTTTCTTTTGCTCTCCCCTCCCTTCTCTTCTTATCCATTCCTTTATATTCCCCTCCACTCCTTTCTCTTCCTCTCCCCTTCCTTCTCTTCTTATCCATTCCTTTATATTCCCCTCCACTCCTTTCTCTTCCTCTCCCCTCCCTTCTCTTCTTGTCCATTCCTTTATATTCCCCTCCATTCTTTTCTCTTCCTCTCCCGATGCCGCAGGGGGGATTTGATCCATCCTGGTTACCACTTGGCGGTTTAGACCACCCACCTTGATCACGATCTTCCCATCCGATGTCCAACAGTTGGTATTCCCGTGAATTTTCCTCGCCTCCTGGAGAATGGCAACCCGCTGCCTCGTGAGGAATTCTGTTACCATGAGGGGGGACTTAGCAAGGGCCTTCTTAGCAGAGTAGATCTGCCTTCGATAACTGTACGAAGCATGAGGGGGGACTTAGCAAGGGCCTTCTTGGCAGAGTAGATCTGTCTTCGATACCTGTACGAATAAAATTTCACGATTATCGGCCTTGCCCTATCCCTCCTCATGCCAAGGCGATGGCACCGCTCGATACATTCCACCGAGAGACCAAGCTGTAGCTTGTTGTTGATTACCGCCATAACGAGGGCCTGGCAGTCCTTGAAGGCTGACCAGTGACCAGTCTTTGTTTGAAGAGGTTTTATATTTATAGAGTGAACTGTAACAACGGAGGTCTTATCGTCCCGAAGTGGACGAGAAAAGGAGAACCGGATAGCAGAAAGCCAGCCGTTCCGAGAACGAACCTTATCGGTTCTGGATAAAATTGCTTACAAGGCAGTCGCGCTACCCTTCAAGCTAACTAGGCCAGCCTAGGAGAGAGAGAAAAAGAGAGAGAGAGAGAGAGAGAGAGAGAGAGAGAGAACAAACAAACAAAAGATTGGAAGAATTCAAGAGACCAACAAACGCTTGATGACATCTTGTTTATAAAAGAAAAATCCTCAGCCGTGCTTAACACAAGTGACAAATTTACGTATGGCCTGGAGGGTAGAAGAAAATGACACAGTGTGTGACGAAAGTCTGTAGATCGGAAAGTCGTCTACCTTTCCCCTATCCTGTATCCAAAGTTTATAGGTGTGAAAGATTATGAACATTTAAACCGGCTTCTTAAAAACAATAACTTCTGAATAGCACCGGATCCAATTTTTACAACTAAAATCATTCGCCTTCTGTCTCCAAGTTTTAAGTCATAAAATTGAGCATAATATGTATAATGTAGGCACCTAAGTGTCATCTGAGAACGACATTTGTGACAACACAAACATTAATAAATTTATATCTTTTCTTTTGTGATTGTGTAGAAATGCAATTTAACCAACAGTCATTCCAAAAGTTACCAAGTTACTCTCCTACTTTTGCTTCCCCTAATATCCTGTATCCAAAGTTTATAGGTGTGAAAGATTATGAACATTTAAACCGGCTTCTTAAAAACGATAACTTCTGAATAGCATCGGATCCAATTTTTACAACTAAAATCATTCGCCTTCTTCAAGTTTTAAGTCATAAAATTGAGCATAATATGTATAATGTAGGCACCTAAGTGTCATCTGAGAACGACCTTTGTGACAACACAAACATTAATAAATTTATATCTTTTCTTTTGTGATTGTGTAGGAATGCAATTTAACCAACAGTCATTCCAAAAGTTACCTAGTTACTCTCCTACTTTTGTCACACCCTATAACAATCAAGTTTATAAAACTGTCAAGTGACAGCTAAGCTATCACAGTTGAGTAAGATATAAGCTAGATGATATAGGGAAAGGGTTTTTATAGGGATAGGAGAAGTGTTTTAGAAGGGTTTTATAATCTTCAACATGCAGAGCTGCCCTGAGGCTCGAAAACTTCGAGTTAACACTCTCACTTCCACGTCAAGATTAACACGGTCACTTCCACTTGAATTGGTTTAATTTTTACTTTGATACTTTCAGAACTTGTTACTCGAATATCTTTTTAAACCAAGCTCCAACATCAGTGGTGTAGTGGTCAGCGCGGTGGACTCTGAATCTGAAGGTTGGTGGTTCGACTCCAAGTCAAGTCATAAAATTTAGCGTCGTTTATTAAGCAGAGAACGACATTTGTG
>NW_007380417.1:18298-24507 GCF_000475195.1 Diaphorina citri | reverse complement strand
TACCACAGAATGATATGGCCTTTGAAGGTCTCACTGTGAGGGAACATCTGGAATTTATGGTAAGTAGTTGAAAAAAAAAAAAAGGCGTTCGATAGAGGGAACTATAACTGGCCCAAGGTCTGTCATCTTGAAAGTGAAGAGAGAAGGAAAACAGGATAGGAGAAAACCAGCTGTTCCATAAACATTATCTGTTAGGATGAAATCCGCCGTGGGCGGGAATCGAACCCGCGGCCTAGCACAAGGCAGACGCGTTACCTTCCAAACTAACTAAGCTCGCTAAATAAATAATTGTTTGAGATTTTTTTTTTTTAGAGGTTTCATAGAGGGTGATAGATGATTGAGTGCGAAGGGCATCCACTTATAAAATTTGCAGCCAAAACCAAATGTCAGCTCAAAGCAATCAACCCCGTTAAACCTCCGTTTTTATAATAATAATAATTTAATAATATACTTGTATTTTATTTTATTTCCCATTCCTGGGATTTCTGTCTTGCAGGAGATTTCAGCGGAAGTCTGTTACTCAATGGACATCAGATAGACAAGAACTTGATGTCTCGTATATCTGGCTTTGTACCACAGAATGATATGGCCTTTGAAGGTCTCACTGTGAGGGAACATCTGGAATTTATGGTAAGTAGTTGAAAAAAAAAAAAAGGCGTTCGATAGAGGGAACTATAACTGGCCCAAGGTCTGTCATCTTGAAAGTGAAGAGAGAAGGAAAACAGGATAGGAGAAAACCAGCTGTTCCATAAACATTATCTGTTAGGATGAAATCCGCCGTGGGCGGGAATCGAACCCGCGGCCTAGCACAAGGCAGACGCGTTACCTTCCAAACTAACTAAGCTCGCTAAATAAATAAAAAAGAAATGTAGCTAATATTTCTTTTTAGTTTATTTAGACTTAAGAGTTTAGAGTCCAGCGCTTTTCAACCTTTTTTTCTCCCACGTAAATACCCCTTAGGTACCCGGATGTAATCTCGCGTACCCCGCCAAGGTCATAATGAGTACCGGGTACCAGTGGCGTAGCGTGGTCTAACTCCAAGTGTAGGGCGGACACTAATTTCTATTAAATAAATAAAAAAGAAATGTAGCTAATATTTCTTTTTAGTTTATTTAGACTTAAGAGTTTAGAGTCCAGCGCTTTTCAACCTTTTTTTCTCCCACGTAAATACCCCTTAGGTACCCGGATGTAATCTCGCGTACCCCGCCAAGGTCATAATGAGTACCGGGTACCAGTGGCGTAGCGTGGTCTAACTCCAAGTGTAGGGCGGACACTAATTTCTATTACAATATCTATATAGTAAGAATACAATAATTATTTAAAGTCAATATTTAAGGGTATTTGAGTGGAATTTTTGAGTGTAGGGCCGCCATACACGCCCTACATGGACGCTACGCCACTGATGCTCCTCCTAAGGTGTCTGGAGGAAGCATATTCAGCAGGAAGAAGACTTCAGGAAGCTCGAAAGTTAAACTGCTCAATAATGGTAATAAAAAATTAAGTATTATAACAAGTAGGTAATTCATTATTCATTAAAAATAAAAGTAAAAACAGAAAAAGAAGTAATGGTTTAGTATTACTAAAAAAAAAATCTGACATTCACAAAAAAAAAAAAGTACTGTGGCATTCACAACAACACTCAACACTAAATAAAATCTTACATAGGAACGCAGGTTCTCATTTCTCCACAGTTTCCATCTCTGAAGTATGTTGTTATTGTTGTTATCTAATGCTTGAGATTGACTATTATGTCATTTTTCTCCTTGTGTCCCAATATTTGGATACTATGTTGTTGTTGTTGTTGTTGTTGTTTGTTAAGTTTGGGCAGACTGCAATGTGATCCGCATTCATATTTTCATTTTGGTTACGGGGTTGAGCGGGTTTCGAACACAATCAAATGTCTTCTGACAGTTTCATTTGTCCATACTCGGTGGGTTTTTGAGTCAGCTATGTGTGATACATTCCTAGGGTGTATCATGCCCATGGTTAATTCACCGGGTATGGAGTTGATATTCAATGGTGACTTGGAAAAGTTCATACTGGATAAATATTTGCAAGTGGGCAGGTGGGTGTGTCTCTGCATCCTATTCTATTCAGTCCTCATGATGGTTGACTGTTGGCTAGAGACCATCAACCCCCCCTGCTGCAGCTACACCTCTACAACAACAATCGTAATAATATTAATCATGTTGTTGAATTTCATTTCCAGTGTCGGGATTGGCAGTATCTGGATCTCTCACTGCAATTATGGGACCAAGGTATGAAGCATAGCATAGAATTTATTTATCCCGCCTCAGTAGGACTGAAAAGTCTGTTTACCCCAGCAGTCTAAACAAGGTCTCATATATTTGATAGGATAATTATGTAAATAAGGGTGATATGACAGTTTGTTATGAAAGACCTTGCTTAAGTTTTTTTTTTTTTTTTTTTTTTTTAAAAAAGGGGTTTTTTTGTTTTTTTTTTAAAAACCCTTTTTTTTTTTTTTTTTTTTTTTTTTTTTTTTTTTTTTTTTTTTTTTTTTGAGAGCAAAATAATTAATCTAAAAATAAAATATCTTGAGAATCCACCCATTTTCAACAGATCACTGAAGTTGAGCAATACTTCATACGGTTACAGGTCAGTAACTTTGCAACTCATGGACCACACCAATAAATTTATTATTGTCTTTTTAATTTTTTTAAATTTATTATTATTACTATTACCTTTTTAAAAAAACTATGGTCATTCTGTGCCCAAATTTAGTGTGGTAATCAGAGATGTGCAAAATGCTTTTGAAAACCAATTTGAAATGCAAAATGTAAAATGCCTCGTGAGGTTGAATTTTCCACAAAGATTTCCAAGCTGATCATTGAAACCCTTTGAATTTACCTCAAAAACAAAATATTTTGTTCTTGAAAATTTTTCCTGAAACATTTGTTTTTGAAATTTATCTCGAATCTTCGGAATGCTTCGTTCTGCGCGGTCTCATAAAAATGTGTACGTTACGTTTGCTTTTTCATCTTACGGCTTCATCTTGAATTCCTCTTTCGGTGGGCACCCTTAAAGAAAAGAAAAAAAAGAGTCAATGATGATGAGAGGCATACTACGGGATGGGCATAAAATGCTTTTTCAAAACCAATTTGAAATGTAAAATGTAAATGTACATTTTACATTTTGCATTTTGCATTTTCCATTTTGCATTTTGCAGTTCGCACATCTCTGGTGGTAATACTGTAATAGTAATATTTGTGCTTTATTTATTATTAAATTTTGACATAACATGACAGTGAAAAAAGTAAATTTAAACTTGTGACAGCACTACCACCAGTCCACCCAACCTCCCCGGGGCCAACAGAAGGATGCGTGGAGGATGAGGGTGGCCCCCTGGTGCAGAGACATGTATCTTTATAGCAAATCTCATACTCAATAAACCCAATATTTTGTTTCTTTTCAGTGGAGCAGGAAAAACCACACTCCTAACAACAATCAGTCAGAGAACAACTGGTGAGTTTGGGGTGAGACTGTGAGACTTACTAGTGATGCTCACCTGGTAATCAGGTAGACGTGGGTTCAATCCCCACCAAGGTGTGGAATTTTATATTTAATACCATGTCTAAAAAGAAGACTGCTTAACTTTGACCCCTTCATTAACCACTTACTTAAATCACTTTAAAAAAAGAGGTTTGACAGAGGGAACTGTAACTGCTAAGGTCTTATCGTCCCGAAATCAAAGAGAGAAGGAAGACAGGATAGGGAAAAGCTAGCCGTTTCGAGCACGAACATTATCCCATCAGGATAAAATCCGCCCCGGGCGGAAATCGAACCCGCGGCCTAGCGCTTATAAGGCAGACGCGCTACCAACCAAGCAAACTAGGTGTGGAAATCTTCAACATTGTTTGAGATTTCTTTTTTTTAGAGGTTTCATAGAGGGTGATAGATGATTGAGTGCGAAGAGACTAAGCTGGTCTACTCCCTGTTTAACATCCCCCAGCCAGACTAAGCTGGTCTACTCCCTGTTTAACGTCCCCCAGCCAGACTAAAATAAAATTAATCTTCTTCTTCCTAGCCTTTTCCTATTTAAATAGGGTCGGCGTTTCTTCTCAGTCCCTTCCAGGCAGCCCTATTGTGTACCTCATGCCCTGATAAATAAATAAAATAATAAACCTTTTCAGCAACCTCCGTGGCCGAGTGGGTATCACACTAGGCTTGCACGCAGGAGGTCCGGGTTCGATTCGCGGCGGGGCCGAGGGTTTTTTCGGCTCTGTGCTTGGAGTTCGGGGTGCACTTAGCCCCGTGAGGACAATTGAGTAGCTACTTTAATCGAGTAGCGACCAGTGGCGACATTACCAGAGTAAAAATGAAAATTATAGATTCGTCAGAAATAGTGCAGGAGGCTCTTAGTAATGCTGTGATATCCACAAAAATTGTGAAGAAGCTTTCAGCTTCACCACAAATAAATCATGATCTTCTTCCCCTTTTCACTTGTCCAGGCTCAACATCCACTGTCCTCCAGCGTACAACACGGCCGAGTTTCTCATCAAGCAACTGGCGCAGACCTCGCAGAAAATAGACTGGCTAGTGAATCAATACGAAAAATCCAGTGCCTACTCTGATGTGACGCGAGAAATAGAAAACATTGCCAAGAAAAATCAGAACATGGAACGCGTGTTTGGGGTAAGCATAGAATAGAATAGAATTGAATAAAATAGAATAGAATGGCTAGTGAATCAATACGAGAAATCCAGTGCCTACTCTGAAGTGACGCGAGAAATAGAAAATATTGCCAAGAAAAATCAGAACATGGAACGCGTGTTTGGGGTAAGCATAGAATAGAATGGGGTAGAATAGAATAGAATAGAATGGCTACAGTTCGGGGTGCACTTAGCCCCGTGAGGACAATTGAGTAGCTACTTTAATCGAGTAGCGACCAGTGGCGACATTACCAGAGTAAAAATAAAAATTATAGATTCGTCAGAAATAGTACAGGAGGCTCTTAGTAATGCTGTGATATCCACAAAAATTGTGAAGAAGCTTTCAGCTTCATGATCTTCTTCCCCTTTTCACTTGTCCAGGCTCAACATCCACTGTCCTCCAGCGTACAACACGGCCGAGTTTCTTATCAAGCAACTGGCGCAGACCTCGCAGAAAATAGACTGGCTAGTGAATCAATACGAGAAATCAAGTACCTACTCTGATGTGACGCGAGAAATAGAAAACATTGCCAAGAAAAATCAGAACATGGAACGCGTGTTTGGGGTAAGCATACAATAGGATAGATTTGAATAGAATAGATTTTTTTGAATTTGAATTTTGAATATAAGTTCTTTATTTGTGGAAAATTTAATTTACAATGAAACCGTCTCCTAGGCTAAATTTAACCTCTGAGGAGATGGTTCTTCTTCCTCTTCATTGGTTACAATGTTTACTTAATATCTATAATAGAATATGAATAGAATTTGATAGAATAGGAATAGAATAGAATGGAATGGAAAAAATAGCATAGAATAGAATAAAATAGACTGATCCGTCAGGTAGGACAGTAGCCTGAAATTTCCCTTGCTGAAGAAATAGGTACCTAGCAAAAGTTAAATGCGAAAGACATCTACTTGTAAATTTGATAGCCAAAACCAAATGTCAGTCCAAAAGAGATCTTCCTAGGGCTGATAGAGAGGCTGACGAAAAACGCCGACCCCGTCTGAACACGGGAAAAGGCGAAGTAGGAGGAGAAGGAGATTCTTTTTTGTATTCAATCCAAATACCATAGTGTTCTAAAGTCAGCTCCCATGGCGTAGTGGTCACTGCGCTCGCCTTGCACGCGGGAGACCCGGGTTCAATCCCCGGCGGGGTCAAGAAATTTGTATCATGCAAATAATTGATTCCGTGACTGGCTGTTGCGGGGCCCACTCAGCCTCGTGAGGAAAATGAGTAGCTATGACATATAAATGCGCATAGCGACCGGTGCCAGCATGGTAGGTAAACATTGGATTTTAGGATTATTGAGATATTGGGAAAATCCTACAATGCTGCAGTGAGCACCAAAGTTGTGACATAAACATAATAACACAAAGAAACAGCATTTACATTGTAATAATAAAGGAAGGACGGACTAAAAATTGCGATTTACCCAGAGGGCCATCGAGAGATGTATTTTGGGAATTACTAGGATCATGGGCGTATCCAGCATCGGGTTTGGGGGGGGGGGAGGCCGCGGTTAACGGGTGGGACGCCCC
>NW_007380417.1:15735-17784 GCF_000475195.1 Diaphorina citri | reverse complement strand
TGTGAACTGAATGGGTATATGTACTACTCAGCATCTGTCTACTAAGACTCCAAAAGCTTAGACGCACTCTGGCCTAGAGTATGATCGGTCCTTTGACTCAACATGAAGATCCACCGACGGGACTTCTTACTTCTTTTAGTTGAATTGCATGGTATTCAGGGAACTCTTCGCAGTATTTTACTTGAAAAAATGATCCCCCAATTCTTAATTATTACAATCTAATATGGGGGCTTAGTTATGAACTGTGATCGAGCAAGTGAGTTTTCATTTAGTCGATTTTCAGTCATTAATGGAGCAGTTGCAATGGGTAAAATTATAAATAATGGTCGCTTTCCTTATGTAAGTTGGGGAAAATCCAATCTGAGGTCAAAACTCCGAAAAAATAACTTTAAAAGGGTCGAAAATTCAATTTTTATTTTCCGTTCTAATGAAAGAGTTCAAATATGTGTGACGTCAGACTTTACGCAGTTGTTTTTTTCGTCTGTTAGGTAGCGCCACTATGCAAGCGCGCTAGCGGAGGAGCAGAAAGAACTGCGCAGAAACGTATGCGCACAAACACATTAATACGTTGCCTGCGAGGGAGCTTTGCTCGGGACATTTGATGTGACATCATCGCCTACGGGAGCGTATGCCGTGACGTCAAAGTTCACGATTTACCGGTATTTTTTTTAAATCGATTTATATCGGGATCTAGAAGTCGTAGAAGAAAAGAAAAAAATCGTTGGTCCTCATTTTTCTTGCTCTATGACTTTGAAACATCACCCAAGTAAGCGCAACTGATCTATTGGTGGTTTTTTGATTAATTGATTTTTTCGAGCGCTGATCTCCACCACAAATGTTGATAATAAAATGCGACTCATTGTGTTCCTCAGTTCACAGGCGTCCTGATTGCCAGTCCCTACATGAACTCTCCCAACCTGGATCAAACCAGCATTCATTTCTAAATCTATTGATTTAATTTCTAAATCTATTGATTTGATTTCTAAATCTATTGATTTGATTTCTAAATCTATTAATTTGATTTCTGTTCCAGGCCCGTCTGAAAATGGACAAGCGGACTTCGTATCAATCTCGTCGCTGTATTGTGGCTACTCTGGTTCAGGACTTGGGGCTGGCCAAATGCTACAACACCCAGCTGTCCAGATTGTCGGGAGGCGAGAAGAAACGCGTATCTCTTGCCGTGCAGGTGACTTCACACTTATGCTTTGTTCAAATCTTAGGGTCCCCGCAGAACGAGGAATTCAAGATGAAGCATATATTCAGGCGGAACATCCGGAAACAATTCAGGCGAAAATCCAGAAAGACGCGCCCGCAGAATGAGGTTGAATTTTCCACAAAGATTTCCAAGCTGATCATTGAAACCCTTTGAATTTACCTCAAAAACAAAATATTTTGTTCTTGAAAAATTTTCCTGAAACATTTGTTTTTGAAATTCATCTTCATTTTTCTTGCTCTATGACTTTGAAACATCACCCAAGTAAGCGCAACTGATCTATTGGTGGTTTTTTGATTAATTGATTTTTCCGAGCGCTGATCTCCACCACAAATGTTGATAATAAAACACCGCTCATTGTGTTCCTCAGTTCACAGGCGTCCTGATTGCCAGTCCCTACATGAACTCTCCCAACCTGGATCAGACCAGCATTCAGAATCTACAGGGCTTCTTCTATTCCTGTATATCCGAGACAGTGTTTACGCACACCTACAGTGTACTGTACACATTCCCAGCCGAGATACCCATTCTACTGCGAGAAGTCAATCACAATGTGTACAAACCCAAGGCGTACTATTTGTCCAAGGTTCTAGTCCTGGTAAGTTAAAATAAATCTACGAAAAGTAGAATGAAATATACCTTGTTTATCCTGCTCAAACGAGGCTACACAAGTATAGGTCCATACATATCCTAAGTTATTCTGTTAGGAAGGATTGTCTTATCTCTCTCGTCGGCAATCCTTCTTTCACTATTTACTATTCTTCTGCCCCCCTACCCTTATCTCAATCTCACTTATTTTCGATTATCCTACCTATTCATCACACAATATCTATACA
>NW_007380417.1:0-11785 GCF_000475195.1 Diaphorina citri | reverse complement strand
AGTTAGTAGTTATGTGTAGGTTCGGTCCGAGGTCAGTAGTTTTTCGTATTCCGAATTGTTAGACGGAACAAGGAGCAATTAGAATTACTCTGGCGGAAAGTCCCTTAACTCTTTGAGTGTCAGGAGTGAGAGTTGGTCGAGTCGTGTACGGGTATGTAAAAAGGGGTGAAAAGGTGAGTTAAGAGAAGTTTTTTTGATACCTTTAAGGTTTACTTCCCGGGGCAGTCAACTTGTTTGGTCTCCACACTTCCCTCTGGCGGGGAGTTTAGGAGGCGTTCGTCAACATGAAGTTTACAAAAAGAACCCCCTACCGGAAGAAGCGCTTACCATAAGGTTTCAAACTCTTCTCATCCTGCCGTCGCAGTCGTAAGTGTTACGCTAACAG
This sequence comes from Diaphorina citri, assembly GCF_000475195.1. Classification (NCBI taxonomy): domain Eukaryota; kingdom Metazoa; phylum Arthropoda; class Insecta; order Hemiptera; family Psyllidae; genus Diaphorina; species Diaphorina citri. Next base: position 11,400 of record NW_007380417.1, on the reverse strand, counting down.
TTTTTTTGCGACAGGGGTGGACGAAGGGTTTGGTGGTAAACTAAAACTTTAGTCGTTATTCCCGACCTAACATGAACCTCCTAGAAGACTATCCAAGAACAGTGTTAAGGTAAGGTACGCCAATCGATCGGAGTAATACGTAACGTAACAGGATGTCGATGTCCTGGAAACTCTTTTTATAGCCTAGTTGCAGTGTTCACCTTTGCCCTGGCATTCGCCATAAAGAACCCTTTGACTGGGGACTCTTAAACTGGTAACGAGGTTATCATTGAGTTGGACCTTGTTACCAGGTATAAAGGCATAGTCAAAGGGCTTCCTTTTACCCTAGGTCGAAGTATTTTTGTATTTTTAAAAAAAAAAAAAAAAAATCTCCCTGTTTTTAAAAAAAAAAAAAAAAAAAAAAAAAAAATAAGTGAGAGTGTTCTCACTACGCACGACACGATTTTTTTACGACCAAGTGAGAACGGGCCTTGAGCTGGCATATCCAATGTGTAATTGTTGCTGTTTACGGCAAAAAAAAATAATAAAAAAAATAAAATAAAATAATCACTAAAAAAACATCAAGAAACAGGGACAAAGAGTCAAACGTAAATAATAATAATATTCAAGATTTTCTTTATTGTTAAGAAACATAGAATTTGAAATTAATAAAAGGAGATAATAATATTCTAAATAAAAAGTTACACTAAATCAAAATTCAATATGAACTTGACATGATCCACCAAGTAGGGGCCTGTTTCTTTTTATAATAAAAACAGAGCCCCTTACTACACATTCAATGAGACACCGTTTTCGTTTACTTTTATTTTAGAAGTCAAAGAAACATTTAAAACCTGTTTTTTATTGAAACAAGTTAACTACTCGTCAATGCAACATTTAATTTTGAAAATTTCATATTTTTATTAAACAGTAGGATATTTCCACGCATTTCCCGATTTTAAACATTTGGACCATTTCCCATACTTTCTAATTACCTCCTTGTATAGGTTCTCTCTATAGATATGGGTAATAGAAAGTAAACCTTCCTCAATTTCAGATATATACAAATATGGATGGACCTTCGTCAAAAATTTCAAATTTAAAAACCAATTTAGGTGTCACTCTAATAATGGAGTTAATCCCATTTTCCATTACAATTATTGCATAGGTCCTATACACATTGATTTTAATATAACAAATAGATTAATATTAAAAAAATAGAAAGGAAACAAAATCTCAGAGAATACACAGAGACCCTCTTTTCGGCCAAAAAAGAGAAATGAGGTCTAAAATAGCGATTTTTGGGGGGAAAGTGTCAAAGTTGAGCTTTCCCTGGCCTCTACTTTCTTAGCGGTATAAAAAGGGTCTATTCTACATTGCCCAAAAAATTCAATCTTTTTCTCACATTACATGAGAAACCCTAAAAAGTTTCCCACATACATGAGGGACCCTAAAATCTGCAATTAATTATAATTTATAAGGTTTTAAATTTTTAATAGAAATTTATAATAAAAAAAGTTCTACGAGTTTTCTTCTATATTTAATATTTTTTTAAATAAATATTTACAATACACAGACATTTACAAAACAAAAATTTAATAACACACGTAATAAAATTATAATTAAGATTTTTTTAATTTTCATCTTCAATTTGAACATAGATAGGTAACCTATCTAATATGACGCACCTTTAGTAAAACCAATCTTTTTCGTTGGGAAGAATTACTTGTAATGCATTTTGCTTACATTGTTGAAAAGTAATATAATGAAAATCTAGTGCCCTAATAATGACAGAACGTGTAACATTACCTAGATCGAGACAATCTGGACAGTTAATTGATACATTTTTGTAACCTAGAAGCTTAACTCATCCTTTGGGGCTGTAACCTAGAAAAAACTCGACAAAAAATGCATAACCGCTTGATGTTACAAAGTTAGCCTACGGCATATATATATATAGTTAGCTTTCCCTTTGTCTATACCTACTTTGATAGAGGGAAATTAAGACGTAAACAATAATCTATTTAAAGATCAATGTCGTATTGTGACTTACCAGTATGGTAGTTGATTGAAGACTGACTGTTTCCAGTATCTCCTCAGGCCAGCTACTTTCAATATTCAACTCATACACAGGTCGTGATCCCACAATCAAAACCTAGTGTTTACAAGGCATACACGCTACCCAAAAAATAATCAAATAGGTATGTTTCAGATAAATTCAAAACACGCCTATTATTCCAATTCATGAAAAAAATCAGTCGGGGAAAAAAGTGCGCTTGCCTACTACCATGTCACGTGAGCTCACGTGAAGTGTAAGTAGTGTGTTTCTACCTTTACTGTACTATTTTCCAACGTGTAGGTTATTTTGGAGTCGCCCTACATCACGTTTCTGGTGATCCTCGCTCACGTCAGTACTTGGTTCAGAAAGTTCCTCTGGTCATCCAAAGGGGCAAATTGCTCAAGCATCATAAGCACGTTGCCCTCTGGAATGATGTTAGATGAAGTGTTTTATCTATAAGAACTTAGTACTCTAACGTGTAAGTAGGTATGTAGGCATACAAATGCACTGCTGGTTCTAAAGAGCGCCAACTCGCTAATTTCACAAAAAGTCAAGTAAATTGATTGAAAATTCAGATCTTCAAAGGTAAAACGGTCACTAAAACCTGAAAAATCTCGCTACTTAAATAATGTATTGTTTTAGAAAATGTCGAGCAAACTTTTTTTCCAATTGACAAAAACTTTCATATACGGAATAAGTTTTAAAGGTAAAGTATTTTTGTATTTTTAAAAAAAAAAAAAAAAAATCTCCCTGTTTTTAAAAAAAAAAAAAAAAAAAAAAAAAAAATAAGTGAGAGTGTTCTCACTACGCACGACACGATTTTTTTACGACCAAGTGAGAACGGGCCTTGAGCTGGCATATCCAATGTGTAATTGTTGCTGTTTACGGCAAAAAAAAATAATAAAAAAAATAAAATAAAATAATCACTAAAAAAACATCAAGAAACAGGGACAAAGAGTCAAACGTAAATAATAATAATATTCAAGATTTTCTTTATTGTTAAGAAACATAGAATTTGAAATTAATAAAAGGAGATAATAATATTCTAAATAAAAAGTTACACTAAATCAAAATTCAATATGAACTTGACATGATCCACCAAGTAGGGGCCTGTTTCTTTTTATAATAAAAACAGAGCCCCTTACTACACATTCAATGAGACACCGTTTTCGTTTACTTTTATTTTAGAAGTCAAAGAAACATTTAAAACCTGTTTTTTATTGAAACAAGTTAACTACTCGTCAATGCAACATTTAATTTTGAAAATTTCATATTTTTATTAAACAGTAGGATATTTCCACGCATTTCCCGATTTTAAACATTTGGACCATTTCCCATACTTTCTAATTACCTCCTTGTATAGGTTCTCTCTATAGATATGGGTAATAGAAAGTAAACCTTCCTCAATTTCAGATATATACAAATATGGATGGACCTTCGTCAAAAATTTCAAATTTAAAAACCAATTTAGGTGTCACTCTAATAATGGAGTTAATCCCATTTTCCATTACAATTATTGCATAGGTCCTATACACATTGATTTTAATATAACAAATAGATTAATATTAAAAAAATAGAAAGGAAACAAAATCTCAGAGAATACACAGAGACCCTCTTTTCGGCCAAAAAAGAGAAATGAGGTCTAAAATAGCGATTTTTGGGGGGAAAGTGTCAAAGTTGAGCTTTCCCTGGCCTCTACTTTCTTAGCGGTATAAAAAGGGTCTATTCTACATTGCCCAAAAAATTCAATCTTTTTCTCACATTACATGAGAAACCCTAAAAAGTTTCCCACATACATGAGGGACCCTAAAATCTTCAAATAATTATAATTTATAAGGTTTTAAATTTTTAATAGAAATTTATAATAAAAAAAGTTCTACGAGTTTTCTTCTATATTTAATATTTTTTTTAAAATAAATATTTACAATACACAGACATTTACAAAACAAAAATTTAATAACACACGTAATAAAATTATAATTAAGATTTTTTTAATTTTCATCTTCAATTTGAACATAGATAGGTAACCTATCTAATATGACGCACCTTTAGTAAAACCAATCTTTTTCGTTGGGAAGAATTACTTGTAATGCATTTTGCTTACATTGTTGAAAAGTAATATAATGAAAATCTAGTGCCCTAATAATGACAGAACGTGTAACATTACCTAGATCGAGACAATCTGGACAGTTAATTGATACATTTTTGTAACCTAGAAGCTTAACTCATCCTTTGGGGCTGTAACCTAGAAAAAACTCGACAAAAAATGCATAACCGCTTGATGTTACAAAGTTAGCCTACGGCAAAATTATTAACTGTACACATATTAATTTAGGTCACAGGGTTTTATTTCAACATTTTTTTTTTTAATTTTATTTATTTATTTTTTTTTACAAAATATAATTTTTTTTTTCATAGATTTGTATACATCTATGTTTTTTTTTACAATTTTTTTGACACTTTTCACTTCTATAATTGTAAAACGACCAAAACAAACGAAAAATGTGCAGAAAAAAACTATCGAAAACACTATCGATAGTCAAGCCTCAACTATCGATAGCGTTCGATAGTCAAAACTATCGATAGTTATCGATAGTGCTATCGATAGTTCTCCTCCTCTAGGTCCAGGTAGTCTTCACTATAGTAACGGTAGACCCAGTTGAGTAGATATAGAGGGCCCGGTACAATGTTATGACACAGACCACACGAGTCTACAGGCTTACCTCGAGTGATGTACAGATAGAAGAAGTCACAGTAGAGGGCGGTCTGAACAACTCCAGCCACAATGGCAATAAGGTCCAGGTAGTCTTCACTATAGTAACGGTAGACCCAGTTGAGTAGATAGAGAGCCCGGTAGGCCCCCAATGCGAACAGGTAGTGAGAGGTGATGCTCTCAGCTTCACCGGTCTTGGAGACGAGGAATAGCTGAGGGAGAATGGCCACCGACTCCAAGTAGATGCTGAACGTCCAGAGTACCTGGTGAGAGAAACAAGAATTTACTCTCTTTTTTTTTGACAAATACTTTCTTTTGACAAATACCTACTTGTTACCTACCATTTTGTATTTTATGATTCAAATAAATAAAGTGGTGCAATATTAAACTGTTGAGATAATGGGGCTACATGTCCTAATTCGACAGTCTAAATAAAGCACTAATATCGATCTAATATCTACTTTCTTTATTTGATAACAGAACATTTACAGTAGGATACAATGGGAAAAAAAAAAAAAATCATTTAAGACGGCAAACTGTCCTTCCGATCTCTTGGCTATTATCTTTAATCTTTTTCATTGTGTATAGACACCCAAAATAGATAATTAATTGGTTACTTTATTTCATATGACTAGGGTTCTTAAGTGATTTTCCAAAACCGACTCGAGTTTCGCCTCTCTCGTAGGCTTTTTCAAGATGACAGCCTACACAAAAAACAACAAATCAAGTTTAGTCATCTTGACAAAAGTCCACGAGAGAGGCAAAACTCGAGTCGGTTTCGTCCCCAAATCAGAGAGAAGAACAGGATAGAAGAAAGCCAAAAATTCCGAGAAGGAACCACATTTTTAATATAAAATCCAAGAACAAACCTTATCTGTTTTGCCCCCGGTGGGAATCGAACCCGCGACCTATTGCTTACGACGCAAGCACATTACCCTTCACGCAAACTATTTTTATTTTTTATTTATTTAATATACCTTATTTATACTGTCGGCTAAGACTAAAAAGTCCCATTATGGCAACAGTTTAAAAAGGCCTCATTTATTAACATCAATAATAATACAACAAAGGTTTTGACATTACAAAAGATGGAAAAGTTAAATATATATATATGCTGTCTTAACCCCAAATAATTCATAAACTTGATTTGATTAATTTACTCGGTTTGTTTTGTTTTGTTTTTTTTTTTTTTTTTTTTTGTTTTTCCTCCTACCAGACTAAGCTGCTCTACTCCCTGTTTAACGTCCCCCAGCCAGACTAAGCTGCTCTACTCCCTGTTTAACGTCCCCCAGCCAGACTAAGCTGCTCTACTCCCTGTTTAACGTCCCCCAGCCAGACTAAGCTGCTCTACTCCCTGTTTAACGTCCCCCAGCCAGACTAAGCTGCTCTACTCCCTGTTTAACGTCCCCCAGCCAGACTAAGCTGCTCTACTCCCTGTTTAACGTCCCCCAGCCAGACTAAGCTGCTCTACTCCCTGTTTAACGTCCCCCAGCCAGACTAAGCTGCTCTACTCCCTGTTTAACGTCCCCCAGCCAGACTAAGCTGCTCTACTTCCTGTTCAACGTCCCCCAGCCAGACTAAGCTGCTCTACTTCCTGTTCAACGTCCCCCAGCCAGACTAAGCTGCTCTACTTCCTGTTCAACGTCCCCCAGCCAGACTAAGCTGCTCTACTTCCTGTTCAACGTCCCCCAGCCAGACTAAGCTGCTCTACTCCCTGTTTAACGTCCCCCAGCCAGACTAAGCTGCTCTACTTCCTGTTCAACGTCCCCCAGCCAGACTAAGCTGCTCTACTTCCTGTTCAACGTCCCCCAGCCAGACTAAGCTGCTCTACTCCCTGTTTAACGTCTCCCAGTCAGACTAAGCTGCTTTACTTCCTGTTTAACGTCCCCCAGTCAGACTAAGCTGCTCTACTCCCTGTTTAACGTCCCCCAGCCAGACTAAGCTGCTCTACGCCCTGTTTAACGTCCCCCAGCCAGACTAAGCTGCTCTACGCCCTGTTTAACGTCCCCCAGCCAGACTAAGCTGCTCTACGCCCTGTTTAACGTCCCCCAGCCAGACTAAGCTGCTCTACGCCCTGTTTAACGTCCCCCAGCCAGACTAAGCTGCTCTACGCCCTGTTTAACGTCCCCCAGCCAGACTAAGCTGCTCTACGCCCTGTTTAACGTCCCCCAGCCAGACTAAGCTGCTCTACGCCCTGTTTAACGTCCCCCAGCCAGACTAAGCTGATCTGCTATCTGTTTATAGTCCCTCAGCGAGACTCTTTGCCAATAATTAAAAACAACAATACACAATAACCCCGTGACAATACCTAGCATAATTGCACCCGTTCCCATTGGTTCACTGAAGTTAAGCAACGTGTTAGATGGTTGGTATTCGGACAGGTCCAAGCAGACAATCACATGGCTTTTCCTGGTCCCACTTAACTTGGATGATATTCATGTGTGTAGGCAGGTAGCTTGTCACCAAACGGAGGGTAAAAACTTAGCAGCTATGCACTGATATAGACCTTTTTTTTCAAGTCAAATAATAATAATAGACTCTTGAGTGGAAGGCAACCACTAGGCGAGGTTAACGTCTTAGGCGTTCTCTACCACCTAACCCTTAGAGCTCCATTATTACGTTGTCAAATTCTCAAATAAATGAGGATAAAATTCCATACCTCGGCTGGGATCGAACCCACGCCCTCCTGATTACCAGGCGAGCGTCTTGACCACTACACCACCGAGGCAGGTTATGCACTGACAGAACTTTTTTTCAAGTCAAATAGGTACTACTCCATACACAAAAAGCCCACACTGAAGTTTATTCAGATGTAGAATAGAATAGAATAGAATAGAATATATATACCTTGTTTATCCTGCCCGAATAGGACTGAAAAGTCCCTTTACCCCAGCAGTCTAAACAAGGTCTCGTATATTGGATGGGTTAAAGAATAATACATACAACTAACAATTCAGTAAAAAGACCTTGCTTAACTAGAAAAAAAGGTAAATGTAAATTAATAGGTGGTATAGTGGTATAGGTATAGGTAAATGTAAATTAACAGGTGGTCTAGTGGTATATGTATAGGTAGGTGGTATAGGTAAATGTAAATTAGCTACTACGAATCTTTAGGTACTACAATCTACCTAATGCAATCCCATGAGAACTTGAGAAGAAGACAATAGTATTGTTACCATTAGCTTGTTGTACAAAAATATGGAATACCTAATGAATTCATCGGTGTAAAAGGGAATGCAGAAGTCACGTCCGTGGAAAAGAAAAGCTCCTTTTTGTATTTATTTAACCTATTTGTATTTAAACTAACCCTATAATAACACTAATCACTGCTCTAATTGTGAAAACTCCTTCTTGCATTTAACCTAACCCTATGATAACACTGGTCACTGCTCATTTGTGCCAGTTCTTTTGGTAGCAATATTCCACGGACGTGACTTCTGCACAAGTACCAATAACCCTATGTGATATTTTAAAAGAAGTCTGCCTGGGGGACTTTAAACAGGGAGGACAACAGCCTGAAGTTTTCGTTGCTAAAGAAAGAGCAAAGGTTGAGTGCAAAGGGCATCCACTCGTAAAGTTTTTGCAGCCAAAACCAAACATCAGCCCAAAGCAATCACCCTAGTTAGGGCTGATTGAGAGGCTGACAAAAGGCATCAACCCCATTTGAACATGGGAAATGGCAAGGAAGAAGGAGAACATTATTTTAAAATTGTTTAATAAAAAAATGATTAAAAAAGAAACTGTCACTTCATAAATCAAGTGAGTGTCACTCCCAACAGACAAGTGACCTATTCCACAAATAATTCTGCCCTCCTCCCCACTTTTTTTTTAGGTTTGATAGAGAGAACCGTGAAAACAGGAGTTCCCAAAATCAAGGTGATGAGGACAGGATAGGGGAAAGCTAGATGTTCTAAGAACAAATCTTTACAATAAAGTTTGCCTATGTGGGAATCAAACTTATGAACTAATGCTTACAAGGCAGGGACCCTATCCTCCAAGTCAACTAGGCTGGCTGTATGTGTCTTTACATAAATCAATTCAGCAGGTTTATCTCTCCTTAACCCTTTCACCCCGACCTATTTTAGGAAGAATTTTTCAATTTTTCTGATGATGTTGTTGTTGTTGTTGTTTTAGCAACTTTAGCTTTTGCCGAATGGCAATAGCAGAATAAAGATATCTTTTTGTATCTGCTATAGACCGCGGTGATGGTCTCTAGCTCTAGCCATGTTAAAGTGGCTGGCTCATCCTGAACCGCAGTCAACCATTTAACCCTATAATAACACTGGTCACTGCTTGTTTGTGCCAGTTCCTTTGGTAGCAATATTCCACGGACATGACTTCTGCACAAGTACCGGCTGATTGAGAGGCTGACAAAAGGCATCAACCCCATCTGAACATGGGAAACGGCAAGGAAGAAGGAGAACATTATTTTAAAACTGTTTAATTTAAAAATGATAAAAAAAACTTTCACTTCAGAAATCAAGTGATTGTCACTCCCAACAGACAAGTGACCTGTTCCACAAATAATTCTGCCCTCCTCCCCACTTTTTTTTTAGGTTTGATAGAGAGAACCGTGAAAACAGGAGTTCCCAAAATCAAGGTGATGAGGACAGGATAGGGGAAAGCTACATAGATGTTCCAAGAACAAATTCTACAGTAAAGTTTGCCTAGGTGGGAATCAAACTTATGAACTAATGCTTACAAGGCAGGGACCCTATCCTTCAAGTTAACTAGGCTGGCTTTATGTGTCTTTACATAAATCAATTCAGCAGGTATATCTCCCCTTAACACTTTCACTCTGACTTATTTTAGGAAGAATTTTTCAATTTTTCTGATGATGTTGTTATTGTTTTAGCGACTTTAGCTTTCGCCGAATGGCAATAGCAGAATAAAGATATCTTTTTGTATCTGCTATAGACCGGGGTGATGGTCTCTAGCTCTAGCCATGTTAAAGTGGCTGGCTCGTCCTGAACCGCAGTCAACCATTGTGAGGACTTGTGCTTGGTCTTTAAAAGCAGAGAGAACCCTTTGATAACTGCCAGCTAGCTAGGCTGCCAGACGCTAGTCTACTCTCTGTTTAACATCCCCTAGTCAGACAAATTAGCATCCCCTAGCCAGACATTTTTTTTTTTTTTTTTTTCTGATCAAGCATTATTATTTGGGCTATAAATAAGACCTTTACAAAGTTTCATGTCCTAGGACTACTGAACAAAAATTGATCAGGAGACAAAACCAGACAAGTTAGCCAAGTGAATTTTACTGACATCTTAGATCACAAAAGAAACATTATTTGAAAAACACTGAGAACGGAATTTTTTTTGACAGGTCTGGGATGACATATCCCATTTTAAAAAATTATGTATCTGTGGGACTCTAGTGGGGCAACCTCTTTGTCAGCCACCAACATCCATAACTTTCTTTATATAATCCCCCCGGCCAAAGAAACTTTTTTATCATAAAATAATAATAAATATGAGAACCAAGTTCTTTCAAGGGTTAAAGTCACTCGAAATTTAAGCCCAAACGTCTAGCTAGTCTAGCATCCTAAAAAGAGAAAAATCAAATCACAAATCTAAACAAAAAAGTAGTGTTAATAAAAAGGGTCCACACTCCACAAGTAACAGGTTTCTATAAAGAGGTTTTTTTTTCTAAAATGAGGTTTTTTCTTCAGAAGAGGTTTGATCGTAGGAACTTTAACAACAAAGTCTTGTCGTCTTGAAATCGAATAGAATAGAAGAAATAAACTTTCCAGAAAAGACCTTATCTGTTTAGGATTATATTAGATTTAACTGGTTGCGTGTTTTCACGTATAAATAGGAATAGTCAACATTTTCGACATTGTCATTTTCTAAAGTAACTGGTTTCCACAATAGATTACTTGTTTAAAATAGACTTATCTGTAAACTGTTAGGTACATGTGGACCCTACATTCTATAGAATGTAATAAAGTTAATCTAGGCAGATAGAGTTCTGATGGATGTCATTCAAAATGACAAATAATAAAATAAATTAATTATACAAAAGGAAAGAAAACAAACGAATTTCGCTCACAGAGTTAAATCACAAATGTTTAAGGGAGTAAAATAAAAATAAAATAGTGTCTCTTAAAAATAAAATAGTGTCTCTTAAAAATAACAATAAACAAAATGAAAACTGGTTGAAAATAACACCTAAAATTTTCAAATTGTTTGACAGTAACACCTAATTTTCAAAGTTTATTAAAAAATCACACTCTAATATGCTTGAAAATATAAAATAATTTTCAAAAAGTTTTCAAAGTGTGTGACAAAAACCAACCAATTTCTAAAATGGTCGAAGAAATAACACCTTAATTTCTAAACGTACATAAAAGTGCATACAGGTGAAAACATGTGTGACATAAACAAGCTAGTGCATATTTAGTTACCTATAATAATAACAACGTAGATTTTTATTAGCGCATGTACCACGCTTTAGAAAATATAACACATTTAAATAGACACCTTACTGCCTAGTCTTAATAACAAAGTGTTCTCAAAGGTAAAACGAAATAAATTTCTATTCTCGCTTGATTCTCATAGATTTCTAAACTCGTTGACTTACTTGAACTTTTCTACAAGAAAAAAAAAAAAAAAAAAAAAAAAAAAAAAAAAAAAAAAAAAAAAAAAAA
>NW_007380416.1:8247-24511 GCF_000475195.1 Diaphorina citri | reverse complement strand
TCTTATTCTTGTCTTGAGATCTTCTGCTTCTTCTCCTTGTTCTTCTTCTCGTCTTCTATTTCTTCATTATCATCTGCTTCTTCTTCTTCTTCTTCTTCTTCTTCTTCTTGGTCTTCTTATTCATCTCCTTTTGCTTCTTGGTCGTCGTTTACTTCTTCTGCTTCTTGTTCTTCGTCTTCTCCTTCTTCGTCTCTTTCTACTTCTGGTTCTCCTTTTCCTTCTTCGTTTTCTTCTTCTGCATTTGCTTCTTTTTCCTCTTTCGTCTTGTTTTTATTTATTTTCTCTTCAGAACATTACATGGGGCAAAACCGCAGTTGGTACGCTCATCAGAGAGCAGTTTTAGTACTTGTCATTGTGTTTTAAAAGCAAGTCTGGTAGGATGTCTGTCAGTTTCTGCGGTTTACAGAGATGTCTGCAATGTGTAGTAGCTCCTTGCTCAAAGAGTTTTATCAAAAGAAGTAGAAATTTTGTCAGAAATTTCCTAAGAAAGAGTTCTCCTACTGAAAACTCTCGGAATAGATCGGATATGAGGATAAATAGCAAGAAGAAAAAGAAAAAAAAAATCATAGAAAACACTACAGAAAGCTAAGAGACAGGTGCATGATAGTGGAAAAATTGACATGGAAATTAGACGAAAGAAAGGAGGCAAGAAGAGAACGAGTAAATATAGAAAACAGACTACGAGTACCTAAGTACTAATATAAATCAAATAAATACCTATACAGAAGGTTATTATAGTGCTATAGGTATGTACTCGTATGTAATTATTATTAATTTATAGGTATTTAGATTTATTGTCTCAGTTCATTTCTTTTCTCTTCTAGGGGTAGGACAGTAGGGTCATGAAAAGCAAGGTTCCCATCCAGAAAGTACGTCTCCACACCGTAGATTCTTGCTCTTAGGGTGAGTGTTTATCAGTGACGAATGTTGGCAAATATCTTCACTAAAGACGAGAAAAAAAACAGACTACAGAATGTTAAGGGAGAGGTGAAAAGAAAATGATAAAGAAAAGGAAAAGAAAGACGGGAAGGGGAGACTGACGCGATTAAACTGCTACGTGATGAAAATATCAGAAATAATGAAAGAGAAAAGAGAGGCGACAGAAAAAGTTATTCTACCACTGAAAAGAAAAACCATGGGAAGAAGGGAGAAAATGGAAGAAACGGACAAAGAGAGCGAGGAAAGCAGAGAAAGGAGTGTATTACCTTATCTGCTGAAAGGGTTGTCCTTCACATGCAAGTAGGTATCAAAGAACTCTTCTGATGGGTATACGGTATACCTACCCATGTATTTATTATCTATTTACTATTGGGATTATCGGGAACCTAATTAGAGCTTTGAACATAGAATCACACTGAATCCTTATGAAGATATGAAGTTATGACATTGAAGTACATTTGGTATTACAACACAAGTATGTCTTGTATTTCATTGCTTATACTGCCTATAGGATGATTAATGCCTATAATAATGAATGCGTCAGTATTGTGTGTGTCATTATTCTCATTAACAAATGAATGACGAGGTGTTATCAATTTTGAGACGAGATAAGATATATTAGCTAGGTACCTACCTATAATATCGGCGTTCATTCAATAATACGTCTAGGGGAGTACCTATTTTGTAGATAATATTGTGAGCCCTATTTTTCTACAATATCATACTCACACTATTTGGGGGCCTATTACGTATTCCTCCAGTCGCATGCCCTCAATATAGCACTCTGAAATTTTTCATGTAGATTTCAAAGTAAATCCTGAGCCCTAAGGTTTCCTAGATTCCTAGAAGAATTCACTATACGTACATTGGACTTTACAACTCTGTATCTTAGCATGCCCACCCCGTAGTATGTCCCTCATCAGATGGGCGAGAAGAGACAATACCTGCTTCCCATTTAGGTGCTATATCAAAACAGTAGTGGAGACACTGTAGACGACTTAGACGTACCTTTAGTCAGACATAAAGAAAAGGAAAAGAAAGACGGGAAGGGGAGACTGACGCGATTAAACTGCTACGTGATGAAAATATCAGAAATAATGAAAGAGAAAGGAGAGGCGACAGAAAAAGTTATTCTACCACTGAAAAGAAAAACCATGGGAAAAAGGGAGAAAATGGAAGAAACGAACAAAGAGAGCGAGGAAAGCAGAGAAAGGAGGGGAAATAGAAAGAGAGAAATGTGGAGCAAAAAGGAGAGAGAATTAATTAAAAGTCAAGCACTCAAGCTCAAAGCTCTCAATAGGAAAACTTTCAAAATCTCGAGCGAAACGGGATTTTTCTCCCGTGAGGAAGTTCGTGAGCTTTTGAAAGCTAAAATTATCACTCTTCTTGAATTCTAACTCCTCATCTTTGTAGAGGAACATGCAGAGATGATTCTAAGTGAACAAGGAGAAATACTAAAAGGCACCGGCAGAAAAAGACCTACCGATTGAAAAAGTAGATAAATAATGGGGAGAAATGTGGAGCAAAAAGGAGAGAGAATTAATTAAAAGTCAAGCACTCAAGCTCAAAGCTCTCAATAGGAAAACTTTCAAAATCTCAAGCGAAACGGGATTTTTCTCCCGTGAGGAAGTTCGTGAGCTTTTGAAAGCTAAAATTATCACTCTTCTTGAATCCTAACTCCTCATCTTTGTAGAGGAACATGCAGAGATGATTCTAAGTGAACAAGGAGAAATACTAAAAGGCACCGGTAGAGAAAGACCTACCGATTGAAAAAGTAGATAAATAATGGCTTGGTACGCTCATCAGAGAGCAGTTTTAGTACTTGTCATTGTGTTTTAAAAGCAAGTCTGGTAGGATGTCTGTCAGTTTCTGCGGTTTCCAGAGATGTCTGCAATGTGTAGTAGCCCCTTGCTTTAGCAAATGGAACTCATGTTATAATCAGACTAGAAAGGCTCTTAGACAACTCATTAGCAGGAATATAAGGTTTAGATATAATTCAAATAAATACCTATACAGAAGGTTATTATAGTGCTATAGGTATGTACTCGTATGTAATTATTATTAATTTATAGGTATTCAGATTTATTGTCTCAGTTCATTTCTTCCTCTTCTAGGAGTATGACAGTACGGTCATGGAAAGCAAGGTTCCCATCCAGAAAGTACGTCTCCGCACCGTAGATTCTTGCTCTCAGGGTGGGTGTTTATCAGTGACGAATGTTGGCAAATATCTTCACTTTGTCGGCAACAACACATGTCTAGTTGTGGGGATGTTTGGTTAGCCAGACCAATTTTAGCTAAATTAGGTACTCCCATTTTATTTTCCTTTGTTGGGGACGACTCTTTTCTGTTCCCTTGAGGAGCCCGAGCCCGGGGCAAATGGGACCTCGGTTGAACCCCCCTGAGGGCGCCCCTAGGAGTCACATCTCCATGTCTGTAATCCTCACTCATCTGGAAACCAAGAAGATTGCTCATCTCCCATCAAAACAAAACTCTCAAAATATCCTTGCTTGAGAAACAGCGCAGCCCAACAACTATTCTGCAAGCTTTTTCGATTCTTGTCAGGAGAGAACTTTATCCTCAAGAGATAGGTTTCGTTCTCGGAACGGCTGGCTTTCTCCTGTCCTGCCCTCCTCTCTTTGATTTCGGTACAATAAGACCTTTGTTGTAACAGTTCCCTCAAATTCCTCAAACAAACCTCTTTAAAAAAAGTTATAATAAAACAACCCCTACGCCCCAATCCAAAGTTGAGACTTTCGTTAGCTTATCTCATCGTCGCGTCGGGGGCTCATAACTAGCATCGTATAGCTCATCCCTCAAGGGGATTTAGCTAAAAAAGTCAATATGCAGTACATCTCCATGTCTGCAATCCTCACTCATCTGGAAACCAAGAAGATTGCTCATCTCCCATCAAAACAAAACTCTCAACATATCCTTGCTTGAGAAACAGCGCAGCCCAACAACTATTCTGCATGCTTTTTCGATTCTTGTCAGGAGAGAACTTTATCCTCAACAGGTTTCGTTCTCGGAACATTCGGCTTTCTCCTATCCTGTCCTCCTCTCTTCGATTTCGGTACAATAAGACCTTTGTTGTAACAGTTCCCTCAAAGTCCTCAAACAAACCTCTTTTAAAAAACTTATAATAAAACAACCCCTACGCCCCAACCCAAAGTTGAGGCTTTCGTTAGCTTATCTCATCGTCGCGTCGGGGGCTCATAGCTAGCATCGAATAGCTCGTCCCTAGAGGGGATTGAGCTAAAAAAAGTCAATATGGAGTGTTGTTTCTGAAGCGCCGATATTCCTCGTCTTCTTGGGGGTCTCCAGTTGTGGTTTTTGCAGATGTCAAAAGTGTCACCGAGTATTAGGTTTTAAGGTTTTTACAAATGGGAGTATTGTATTGTCGTCACCATCGAGGGGTCTCCTAGACAGGTTATGTTTTGCATTATTCATCAGTTCATCACGTTGCCCGCTGGTGGACTGGTGCTGTGACCAAGATGTGTGGCCGGTCTGGGTTGTTGGTCCGGGTCAGCTGGATATGTTGGGTATTTGTTTTGACATTGTTGGCCAGGAGAGGGGCTCCTAATTTGTTGAGGTTCAAATGTGGCGATCGATGTTGAGATGATAGACTGGAGATTCACGAGTTACGCGATGGCCCAAATGGTCAATCATCCGCGGCGGGCAACATTGCCTATCTTCAGTGATCCATTGGGAACAATGGGGATGACGCATTGACTGCTATTGCCCAGCCGCGCTGCTGGATCGGTATTTGAGAAATTCGAAGACTTTACAGTTTACGTGCTCAGCTACTCAAGAACTCAAGTTACTCAAGAAGGCGAAAACACACGAGACAACTTCCTAAACAAAATCTACCACCGAGGAAGCATGCAAAGTACGAGAGACTTCATGACTTGGGTGGAAAATGATATTATCGACTCGGCAAACAGGCAAACACAGTAGCTGAGAGTGAGGAAAGCACTGAACCCATGAGCCATGAACATGTCAAGGAAAACGATAAAACATAGGAGGAGGGAAAAGAAGAAAAAGGATCATGGAGAGGGGAGGAAAAAGAGGGAAAGAAGAAACAAGAAAGAGGTGAAAAAGAGTTGGAAGAGGATGGAAGGAATAAGAAAGACAAAAGGAGGGGGGAGGAGGAGGAGAAAACGCCATAAAGGTAAGTGGTATAGAAATTAAGTATGTAGAGTCGGTACTACGAGTCTTGAGGAACCAAGAAATTTTAGTAAAATTGAAAGAGTAAAATTGTTAAAGTGGAAGGAAGACCAAGAAATTTTAGTAAAACGCCATAAAGGTAAGTGGTATAGAAATTAAGTATGTAGAGTCGGTACTACGAGTCTTGAGGAACCAAGAAATTTTAGTAAAATTGCAAGAGTAAAATTGTTAAAGTGGAAGGAAGACCAAGAAATTTTAGTGTCTACTAATACAAGAGTAACAACTCGTAGATCTAAAGAAGGATCTAATTGGGTAAAAGCTTATCAGAATATTGTGAGCCCTATTTTTCTACAATATCATACTCACACTATTTGGGGGCCTATTACGTATTCCTCCAGTCGCATGCCCTCCATATAGCACTCTGAAATTTTTCATGTAGATTTCAAAGTTATTCCTGGGCCGTATTCCCTAAATTCTGTTATCCAGGTATGTTTAAAAAAATCTACTGCCTACATTGGACTTTACCTACAAGTCTGTGTCTTAACATGTTTATCCCATAGTATGTTCCTCATTAGATGATCGAGAAAAAATAGTACTTCTATTAAGGTGCTGAATTAACACTGTAGTGTACACGTAGGTCAGACGACTGTTAACCCGGCAAATAATGGTATCACGTTAATAATCCTCTTACCGGACCGACCTGTAGGTACTTCATGCCTAATCTCTCGTATACAGATAGGTATACCTGACTCATCTACCTATCAGTGGTACTACCTACCTCCTAAATCAGTGGTTCCCAAACTTTTCCTACGCTGCCCCTTTTTTAAATTTGAACTCCCCTTTATTGTATTTTGTATTTTACGTGATCTTCCCGGGGGTCTTGAAGTCCTTCACGGCCCCCTCGTAGGTCGCGGACCCCAGTTTGGGAATCACTGTCCTAAATAATCCTCTTACCGGCCCGACCTGTAGGTACTTCATGCCTAATCTCTCACATATAGATACTAGATAGGTAGATACCTGACTCATCTACCTATCAGTGGTACTACCTACCTCCTAAATCAGTGGTTCCCAAACTTTTTCTACGCTGCCCCTTTTTTAAATTTGAACTCCCCTTTATTGTATTTTATGTGATCTTGCCGGGGGTCTTGAAATCCTTCACGACCCCCTTGTAGGTCGCGGACCCCAGTTTGGGAATAACTGTCCTAAATGATAGTCGCTAATACAGGCTATAGGCGCGTCCCATTTAGCCCATTATCTCGAGTGTTAGCGTTTAACAAACAGGCTTGTCGAAGCGTTATCGCGTATTCTTGTTTACATAGGTTCAAAATCTGCCTGAAAAACTCCACGGAGCAATTATTTCTGTTTGAGTTTCAGTCGATGACTCTCGGCACAGATGTCGGGGACCGTATGAGTAAGCTGGTATGACTAGTGTTAGACGTTCTGTGAACTGAAGAAATCACTCAAAAAATAGCCTCTATGGCTATGGGGTTCTCTAAGGGCCCCATTGGGACTCAAATGAACAACATTTCTTTATGACGTGATAACAAGCTGGTTAAGTTTCATCAGATCTTTGCCAAGTAACCTCCACTACCCCTTTTTAGGCGCTTCGGACAGAAGGTCGTTCTCGCCGATCAAGTTGACTTGTTGGTCAATGTTTGAACTTTTTTTCATTCATTGCGTAGAAGCTCCAAATACCTTTCAACATTAACTCGAAAACTCAGTTATTTTATTATTATTATTTTTGAAGAGGTTTGACAGAGGGAACTGTAACTGCTAGGGCCTTATCGTCCCGAAATCGAAGAGAGAAGGAAGACAGGATAGGAGAAAGCCAGCCGTTCCGAGAACGAACATCATCCCATCAGGATAAAATCCGCCCCGGGCGGGAATCGAACCCGCGGCCTAGCGCTTACAAGGCAGACGCGCTACCAACTAAGCTAACTAGGCTGGCAGATTTTTCCCTTTGAAGATCTGAAAAAAAAAATGAACACACAACTACGGTCCTCGCTTAACCTCAGTAGCAACCAGGACAACCCTTCGGCCAAAGGACCACATGTGGAGTAATCGGAAATGTAATTGCATCGTTTACGTGAACCCATCTTGTTAACCACTTAAACATGCAACAATTGCCAACTCAGATTCCCAAGTACGATAAAGTTCAGAAACTTTCAGTGGCTCCAGAAAGATAAGTGATGTTATTCTCTATCTACAACTTGTTTCTCTAGAAAGGAATAAAAAGAGAAGAGAAGAGGAAGCAGAAGTGTAATGTAAACGAAAAGAGAAGCAGAGGAAGAGGCGACAAGAAAAATGAATGTACATGAAGGAGAAGTGATTAATGGCCGGGTTTATCTTTTAGGTTAATTTAATTCCTCCGCAGTTTCTTTTTTGATTAATCTCGCGCTCATCGCCATTTCTTTGCAGTGTTTCTTCCATTACGCCCGTTTCATCGTGTTTCCAAGTAAAAAAAAAACTGAAGACATTCCTTGCATATTTGAAATTGAAATCGACCCACAAAGATTTATTTTGCAGATATCTGTGAGCAGATACTAAACATAAATCATCAAAAACTTGTGCCTTAATAGCACCTAGTGGGGTCCTTAAGAGAGCTTGGTTCTTGTACTATAACTATCGGCTTACTTGAGTGTGACCGGTTTCGATTCTTGGACCAGATCATTTTAGATAACATCAAAGAGATAACTTTTCCAAAATAAATTTTACTATCTTACCTATTAAGTAGGGATGGGTATGTATCCTGAATCTGCTTTCAGCCTTACCTAAAACAGACAGAATAAAAACAACATTAGATGAAACGTTAATACGTTAACAAGCGCGAACGACCTATTGTCCGTAGGACTTTAAAGAGGGGGATACGTTAAAAACATGTTTTTAGATGCCTTACAATAGTTACAATACTTGCAACAAGAATCGAAAATTCTTCCCAATCATTTAAATCAAGAAAGAGGACGTGACCCATTGATAACAAACTAGAGAGCATTTAGAAAAGAATCTGTACAAAGCAGCAACTTTTAAGTTCACCAAATAGCAAACTTCCACATTAGCATCAACTTCTTTCTCTTCTCCACATTAGCAACATCTTTCCGACCATTAGCGACTTCTCTTAGCAACTTTTAACTTCACCTTAGCAATCTTCTCAAAGACATCTTCCATTGCGCTACAAAGTTCTTTAATCCTTTCCTCCAACCTCTTGTTATTGCCGACATTGTCAAGATTCAACCGTACCTACATCACATCTCATTTAGACTACTGGTACGTTCTTCATGCTTGTCTTATTTAACTAATTTAATACTAATGAAGTCTACATTCTTATGCTAACCTGGTACCTCTCTGCCTCTGTTTATAGAAATTGCGATAATGCAAGTTTTTCTTGTTCTGTTGCTTCTTATTCTTATTCCTTGTCTTTTATTTCTTAGTTGTCTTCTCCTTGTTCTTCTTCTTCTTTTTCTCGTATTCTTTTTCTTCATTATCTTCTGCTCTTTATTCTTCTTTTGAAAGCTAAAATTATCACTCTTCTTGAATCCTAACTCCTCATCTTTGTAGAGGAACATGCAGAGATGATTCTAAGTGAACAAGGAGAGGCACCGGCAGAGAAAGACCTACCGATTGAAAAAGTAGATAAATAATGGGCAGATGAGCACGTAAACAAGATTAAGGAAGATCACAGAACTTGAAAAACAATATTAAGAGGTAATATAAATGACGTAAATAAGTAACTTCAAAAGTTGAGGCACTAGATCTGATATTAGACACCAGAAACACACACAATAGATACCTCAGTAAATCAGGTAAACACCACAATCCTCCAATTCGTGATTCGAAGTAAACAAGATTAAGGAAGATCACAGAACTTTAAAAACAATATTAAGAGGTAATATAAATGACGTAAATAAGTAACTTCAAAAGTTAAGGCACTAGATCTGATATTAGACACCAGGAACACACACAATAGATACCTCAAAAAACCAGGGAAACACCACAATCCTCCAATTCGTGATCCAAGAGAGTTTGAAACCCAAAATATCGTAAACATGCCAGAGGATATAAGCCATTATAAGCTATCCCAAGAAACTATTACCGCTAAAACCGATGGTAGCAGAGACCTTGTTCATCTCCTTTTGCTTCTTGGTCGTCGTTTTCTTCTTCTGCTTCTTGTTCTTCGTCTTCTCCTTCTTCGTCTCTTTCTACTTCTGGTTCTCCTTTTCCTTCTTCCTTTTCTTCTTCTGCATTTGCTTCTTTTTCCTCTTTCGTCTTGTTTTTACTTATTTTCTCTTCAGAACATTACATGGGGCAAAACCGCAGTTGGTTCGCTCATCAGAGAGCAGTTTTAGTACAGCCTCCATGTCATTGTGTTTTAAAAGCAAGTCTGGTAGGATGTCTGTCAGTTTCTGCGGTTTCCAGAGATGTCTGTAATGTGTAGTAGCTCCTTGCCTTCAGCAGAGACCAATGAAGTAGATATGGCGGAAAATGAAGCGTATCTAAATGAAGAAGTATTCGAATACACGAGACCTGCAACCTAATAATCATAAAGTATCAGATTACATAGAGCAAAGTTCATACTGAGCATGATATTAAGGACTGAACATGATATTAAGTATCTCTACTATCTCTGTAAAGCACAAATATATGAGATGTTCTACACAAAATCGCAAAAACCTTTGACTTTTCAAAGACTCAAGACGTGGCCCCCAGGGGTCACCAAAATGTGTGACTCCTTGCGGCTTTGCTAAACGAATTGATTCAGCTTCTGAAGAACTTCTGGAATATTGAAAACTAGTTGTGCCTGGGACCGAAACTGATATTAAACTGGTTAAAGTTACGCTAATATTAGGATTGATTTAGATCTCAAAATTTGGCCCCTGGCATTACAGGTTACAGAGTCTCAATTTTATTTGATTCGTCAATGGGGTCCTACAACGGACTTGATTTATGCTCTAGACTCTAGACAAAATTTCCCATCCGCTTTGGGGTGGTCAAATTGGCTTACCTGTGTGAATATGGACTGAAAGAAGATTAGCAACGTCTAACCATCTGACCAATGGCACTGCAGTCCATTTCTATCTGAGACGAAATATAACACCCGTGACATGATATGCCTATGTTTTGCAACAACTTAGACACAGCATTAGTTGAGATTACACCTAGGTGGTATTTCACCATTAATACCTTGTTGTAACAAGGATGATTAATGCCTATAATAATGAATGCGTCAGTATTGTGTGTGTCATTATTCTCATTAACAAATGAATGACGAGGTGTTATCAATATTGAGACGAGATAAGATATATTAGGTAGGTACCTATAATATCGGCATTCATTCAATAATACGTCTAGGGGAGTACCTATTTTGTAGATAATATTGTGAGCCCTATTTTTCTACAATATCATACTCACACTATTTGGGGGCCTATTACGTATTCCTCCAGTCGCATGCCCTCCATATGTAAATGTAATGTAATGTAAAATGTAAATGCAAGTTTCTTTGTGTTATTATGTCACAACTTTGGTGCTCACTGCAGCATTGTAGGATTTTCCCAATATCTCAATAATCCTTGTTGTAACGAATGCCAAATGTCCAACAACTAATAAGTATACTTATATTGGACATCTTTAAAGCCTTTATTAGACATATTTAAAGCCTTTATTACTTTTACAGCAAGGTAATTAGTAAGAATAGTAGGTGCTTACTTACCTAGGTAATAAAGAATGGTAATTTTCACAGGAGACTGAAAACTTTATGCTGGGGCTGAACACAGGGTTCTTATCTTTCGCCAAAAGCTTGAGGAAGGGTAGGACTTTGTTATACACATACATATTTATATTTAACAATAAAATTTCGACAGCACGTGCTCTACCAGCTATTACTGGCGGGAAGTTTATTTTATGGTGGAAAAGTTTAATGGTGAGGAGATACTTGGGAGGGGAAGAGGAATCGGGGAAGTATCCGAATACACGAGACCTGCAACCTAATAATCATAAAGTATCAGATTACATAGAGCAAAGTTCATACTGAGCATGATATTAAGTACCTAACATGATATTAAGTATCTCTACTATCTCTGTAAAGCACAAATATATGAGATGTTCTACACAAAATTGCAAAAACCTTTGACTTTACAAAGACTCCAGACGTGGCCCCAGGGGTCACCAAAATGTGTTCCTTCTTGCGGCTTTGCAAAACAAATTGGTTAAGCTTCTGAAGAACCTCTGGAATTATATGAAAAACAATTTATGTCTGGATCCAAAATTAAGATTAAACTGATTAAAGTTACGCTGCGCCATCGCCAGTAGGATTGAGTTAGATCTCAAAATTTGGCCTCTGGCATTACAGAGTCTCAATTTTACTTGATCCGTCAATGGCGTCGTACAACGGACTTGATTTATGCTCTAGACAAAATTTCCCATCTGCTTTGGGGTGGTCAAATTGGCTTACCTGTGTGAATAGTGACTAAAAGATTAGCAACGTTTGATCATCTTACCAATGGCACTGCAGTCCATTTCTATCTGAGACGAAATATAACACCCGTGACATGATATACCTATGTTTTGCAACACCTTAGACACAGCATTAGTTGAGATTACACCTAGGTGGTATTTCACCATTAATACCTTGTTGTAACGAATGCCAAATGTCCAACAACTAATAAGTATACTTATATTGGACATCTTTAAAGCCTTTATTAGACATATTTAAAGCCTTTATTACTTTTACAGCAAGGTAATTAGTAAGAATAGTAGGTGCTTACTTACCTAGGTAATAAAGAATGGTAATTTTCACAGGAGACTTTTTTTATTTTATTAGACATGTTATTTCTTTGAGGATCATCATTTCATCTGACTATCTATATTCTTTTCTCTTCTTCAAAATGGGTTAAACATGGAAAATGGTAACTGTACCTACCTACCTATTACCTGTTCCATCTGTAGTTTTATTTTATTAGACATGTTATTTCTTTGAGGATCATCATTTCATCTGACTATCTATATTCTTTTCTCTTCTTCAAAATGGGTTAAAAATGGAAAATGGTAACTGTACCTACCTACCTATTACCTGTTCCATCTGTAGTTGAAATGGAGTAAAAAAAAGGTTTTTATAACCAGAGCCTAACACAAAAAAAGGGGATCTTTTTTTCCTCTCATAACCATATTACATATTTTGCTCAGGGAATTTTCCAAGAATGCAGGCAACAGTTTGTTATTGACAGAAATCTCGCCTCTCCCAGTGTTCACCAGCGTTATCATAAAAAAGGGTATGAAAAAGGGAAAAGGTCGAAAGAGGGAAAAAGAGTGAAGGGGAAGGAAGTGGTAGACGAAACGGTAAAAAAAGGTTTTTATAACCAGAGCCTAACACAAAAAAAGGGGATCTTTTTTTCCTCTCATAACCATATTACATATTTTGCTCAGGTAATTTTCCAAGAATAAAGGCAACAGTTATTGACAGAAATCTTACCTCTCCCAGTGTTCACCAGCGTTATCATAAAAAAGGATACAAAAAAGGGAAAAGGTCGAAAGAAGGGAAAGAAGTAAAGGGGAAGGAAGGGTGGTAGGCGAAACAAAACTAAATGGTAAAGAAAGAAGAGAAAAGAAGAACGAATGGTAGAATAAAACGAGAAAATGTCAGTTCTCACTGGCATACCACCACTGAAAAGGGTATGAAAAGGTCGAACAAAAGGAGTAGAGGAAAATGACAGGGACAAGAAAGGAAAGGTAGGAGCAAAAGGGAATATGAAAGGGAAAAGAAGAACGAATGGTAGGGAAAAAAGGTGGTAGAGAAAAACAGGATACGGTAAGGGAAACAACAAACAGAATAATGGTGAGAGGGATTATTATTGTATGAAAAGGTCGAACAAAAGGAGTAGAGGAAAATGACAGGGACAAGAAAGGAAAGGTAGGAGCAAAAGGGAATATGAAAGGGAAAAACAGGATACGGTGAGGGAAACAACAAACAGAATAATGGTGAGAGGGATTATTATTTCTAGTTTTCCTAACAAGGCGAGAGTGCACGCAGGAAAGTTTTTTAATGATGTGAAAGTCGAGCTCTCTGTAACTTGTAACAAGCATCAGGGCCCTGAGGTTACATGTAACAGTAGTAACAATACATGCTTGTACCTGGAAAATATCTCATGGGTTCGACAGAGAGAATTTCAAAGGGAATTTAAAAAAAAAAAAAAAGGAAGAAAATTCAATTGATTCCCTATTTCATAGGTACGTAAAAATACTGGCTTAAACCCTAATGTGAAGCACCAAAATCGATACTGCAAGATTGAATAGGTAAAAAAAAGTACAAAATTTTCATTGCACAACAAAACACCAAATCGACCTGTAGAACTTGTCAGCAAGATCATCACAGCATCAAAGGGAACCTCTCTTTCCTTTCAGGGGGATAGGAACACGGAAAACAAAACTGAGGAAATGAGGCAGGTATTTTGAAACGCCATAAAGGTAAGTGGTATAGAAATTAAGTATGTAGAGTCGGTAACTATGAGGAACCAAGAAATTTTAGTAAAATTGCAAGAGTAAAATTGTTAAAGTGGAAGGAAGACCAAGAAATTTTAGTATCTACTAATACAAGAGTAACAACTCGTAGATCTAAAGAAGGATCTAATTGGGTAAAAGCTTATCAGATTGAAAATTTTCATTGATAAAGGATAAGGAAAATAAAAAGACAAAGCTGATTTATGGTCCAAAAGTTTGGATAACAATACAAATTGGAATGGCAAAGTTTTCCGTTATCCGGTAAAAAGTTTGAATTCTACAACAATAGTAGCTACGTAACTCTTGATAAAAATAAAAACTAAAACTATAGGAGGGTATCGGACAAATAATATTGTAAAGTTTGCAAGAGCAAACAAATCTGAGCAAGATCTCGACAAGAAGAAGCAAGATAAAGTAAACAAAACAATGAAGAAAGCTAAAAAGAAAACGGAGAAAATCAATGCAGTGGAAAAGACTAGCTTTTTTTTTAAATTGCACATATTCCACGAAAAACAAGAAAGCAAATAACTTCAGATGAGTTAAAAAAAATATAAGTATCAAAGTAAATAACTTCAAATCAGTAAAAAATATTGTAGGAAGAACTTTTAAAAGTAAGAACCTAGCTCCTCATTACTGAAATTTCAAAGTGGGAAGAAGGCCAAGAGAATTTTATTTAAGAAGAGTTCTTTTTTTTTTTTTTTTTTTTTTACTCAAAAGTCTGTCTTGGATATTGTTGAACAAATGTGCTAACTAAAAATACTCGACAGTGACGGAGTTCGAAAAAACATCCTCTCAAAACGGAGTGTCCAGAGAAATAAATCAAAAACTCAAAGCCTTCAAACAGGATTAGGTTCAACGTACATAATGTAATGAATTTGGCAGAAACATAATAGCTACATAGAACTAAGTAACAATCTACATAATATAATATTCCCTACCTCTGTGTTGTATGCTTCATAAAGTAGATTAGTCTGATACATCACACATCCGAGAGAGGGTCCATACTCCATAGGAAGAAATATTAGATGGAAAATTTCTCATTGAAAAACATTAATTTTCAAAATCCCATCAAAACATGAACTCATGTACAACTAATATACAGCTTGAAGTAATGAAGTTTCTATTTTCGGATATACTTACATAAAACTAATATTCCCTACCTCTGTGTTGTATGCTTCATAAAGTAGATTAGTCTGATACATCACACATCCGAGAGAGGGTCCATAGGAGGAAATATTAGATGGGCGGAGGGATTGCGCGCAGCTCTGTCAACAGCCTCGTTTCCCTGGATGCCTGTATGAGAGGGGCACCACAGGAAAGCCAACTGCTTGCCGCAACACAGAAGATCGGACCAACATGAGTGTATTAATGACACGATGGGGTTGGTGTTAGAGGGGTTGGATAAAGCGAGTAGAGTGCTTTTGGAATCAGAGATGATGACGAATTTCTCCTTCGGTAGGAATTTCAAATGTTTGAGGCACAAAAGCACAGCGATGAGCTCGGATGTAAATGACACGATGGGGTTGGTGTTAGAGGGGTTGGATAAAGCGAGTAGAGTGCTTTTGGAATCAGAGATGATGACGAATTTCTCCTTCGGTATCTAGAGGGTTTTCAAAGAGTGTTTTATTATGTTTTTATTTCCCACAAAATCTTTGAATTCCTCTGCTTTAAATGTCCCATTCCATTTCATCATATTGGAAAATCATTTCCACAAATAATGTGTTTGAAATTCGCAGCAATTTCTTTCCAATTATAATCTCGTCTAGAGTATTCTAGAGGGTTTTCAAAGAATGTTTTATTATGTTTTTATTTCCCACAAAATCTTTGAATTCCTCTGCTTTAAATGTCCCATTCCATTTCATCATATTGGAAAATTATCGTTTTTCATCCAAACTATTATTGTTCCCTTCTCCTTCTGGTAAAGTTTTTATTGCTTTTATTTATTACTCCACTTTACATAATTTATGGAGTACTTTAATCCACATCTTCTCCAACTTTTCTTTTATTGTCCTCCAAGTTTCTCGGCCAAGTCCCCAGATTGTTTTTTATGTCCCATTCCGAATTCCATTTTTGAATTGAATGTCTCCGGATAAATTCGCTGAAGTGGCAACTTCAACTGGTTTGGGATGTCCACAGCTGCTGGGTTGAATTTAACCAGAACTGGAAACCTTATATTTTTGATCTTTGTTTTAATTCTGTGTATTTCCCTAAATTATTTGGCAATTAAAAAACTCTCATGTTCTGCGCTAATGAATTTCGTCTTTCCAATTAGCATCTCAGCAAGTTCAGGAACCACGAGCATGCAAGTAATTAGTTTTGTTTTGTTACAATGTGTTCAGCACAAGACTGGTTATTTCGTCTAACATCTTGGCTATTAAATTACTGGCCATTATAATTAACAGAACCACACATGGGTCTGCTCACGACTTGCTCATATGGGTGTTCCCTGACCTTACAAGTTGTACAAGTCCTCTTAAAGATCTTTTGATCCTTATCAAAGCTTGCAATACTAAATTCTTTCTCGTGCAAATTAAAATTTCACGCAGTTTAATATTCAAATGATTTTGCAGATTTGAAAAGTTCAATTAACTCATTAGTTACTTTCTGATCATTCCTTTTTTCTTAGCCAACTTTCATCTTCCTTAAATAGTGACGTTATTAGAAGATAAATGAA
>NW_007380416.1:0-8226 GCF_000475195.1 Diaphorina citri | reverse complement strand
CTTTAGAGGTGCTGCAGGTGAATTTTGGAGAAACTGGGGAGGTTGAAATATACCAGTGAGGGTACTTCTAGGTTACATAAAAATGGGATATGTCCTAAGACTCATAAACTCATAAAACAACTCATTTGTCTGCCACTAAACGGGAGATGAAGGACAAGTTCTCGAAATTTTGTCGATAACATCAGCAAATCAGTAAACAACTAAACGTGAAACTTTCCAACCCAAATAAAAAGAATAAAATCAAAATAAGAAATCACAACTGAAAATGACGTTCCTTTTCAAAAAATACCAATCACTCCAATCCAGACTTCAAATTGAAATTGTAACCCGATACACCGCCTTGTGGAGACTGAAATACTTTTAATAGAAAGATGTACTAAGGAACACGATAGAAATCTGGGATGCCCTTATTCAATTTATGATTGATCTTTGATCTGAAGATACAAAACGCGGGTACGAGATACACGGTAATTCAATCCATTAAGATGCTTTTCCAATTTAGAGACGTTTACGCATCAGCTGCCCAAGATATCTTCTTGTCTCTTTAGCTCTAGGGAGTCTAGGGTTATCCAAGATATCTTGTCTTTTCGCTCTAAGGTTATCTTTCATGCTATCAGTTCTATCAAGGTTGAAGGCAATCACAAATACTGGAAATTCAAGATTGAAAATGAATTTTAAATTGTTACGTCACCCATCAGGATTGTTATCTTTCATGCTATCAGTTCTATCAAGGTTGAAGGCAATCACAAATACTGGAAATTCAAGATTGAAAATGAATTTTAAATTGAAGAGCTTTACGTCACCCATCAGGATTGTAGGTACGTTCGATTGAAGATATGTTTCTCATTAGGTCATACCTATCTAAAGATTATTTTGAACTTTACTATCATAGAACTTCACTTAGTGTAGGTATAGCTACTTATTTTGAACCAACTGTACGTATTCTAAAAGACAATATTCTTTGATTGTATTGCAAAAGGCAGTTTCTTTTTCTTAATCCATGAATAGGAAGGATTTTGTTTCAGTTTCCTCGTGTTTTAGTGGATGTGCCCAATCATCAACCCACAAATCCATACTGATGTAGATAAACTCATTTCCTACGGATATTGTCCTACGGACATCAACTGCGGAATATCAAAGGGTAGAATGAGTGGATGCAAAAAATATAGTTCCATACAATACCATCCCGGAACGTCGTGTTTGGAGCATTAATATGTCTATATTTGGTGCGAACGCATAAGTTAACACCTCGTTCATAGCTTTATTGTGAGGACAGATTTGCATGAGAATAAAATGTGCCATCGCTAGACTTTCTGCATTGTGAGTACTTTAACGTTTAAGGATGTAAGGAACAATCATTGTAATATTTGTACTAGTGTGCTTATGATTTGTATAATGTGGAAGGTATTGTTCATAAACGTGTTGTTTATATCTTGTATTCCAATGAACATTAGCTGTTTAGAGCCCTTGCAAAAGATGCAAATTGATCACTATAAAGCTATAAACACGTCATAGGTTCCTGAGTTCCTAGAGATTTTCCGGGTCTATTCAAGGATAGTACAAATGATGTACAACCAAAAGCAACGAAGTCACCAAACAATCTTTGATTTTGGAACAGTGATCTCCGTCTTGATTGAGTTATCAAAAATGTTGATCACGGGAAAGTTATCAGAAAAACTAGAAGAGCAATGAGAAACAATGTACCAAAACAATTTAAAAGAACAATTTATAAAAGAAATAGCCATGCACCAATCAAAAAAGAAATTCCCAGCGAACTTCCTGAATTACAAGTCAAACATCCTGAAGCCATGCGCTAGCTTGCAGGATTCCATTTATATTGTGGCTCCTACTCATAACAAATCCTTTCTATACTGTGGATCCTACAAGTTCTTTCACTCCGGCACCCAAGATCCAAGATTCTTCTAAGGAACCTCTACTCGAGTCAGTCTGGCTATTAGGAGCTTAGTCTGATGCAGGAGGTTACACCGATGCATCATTAGTGCAATGCACCTAGGCAATACTCTCTCTGCCAGACTGCACTAAGATGTATCAACATTCGTACTGGGTTCGACGAACGTATTTTCTGTCTTTACTATTTGGTGCATCTTTGTGGAAGTTTGTAGGTTGTTGGTCAACGCCAGCAAAGTCTTTTGTGTATCTTTATATTTGTACTGGGTCCGACAAGCGTCTTTTACTATTTGGTAGATATTTGTGGGAGTTTGTAAATAGTTGGTAGAGTAGAGTCTTTTGGCAGTAGAGTCTTTTGTGTATGTGGTATTGTGCTGTTTATATGCATATCCTACAGGGTGATGGTAGTGATGTTGGTCAACATGAATTGTATGATTACACCGATGCATCATTAGTGCAATGCACCTAGGCAATACTCTCTCTGCCAGACTGCACTTGGATGTATCAACATTCGTACTGGGTTTGACAAACGTATTTGCTGTTCTGACTATTTGGTGCATCTTTGTGGAAGTTTGTAGGTTGTTGGTCAACGCCAGCAAAGTCTTTTGTGTATCTCTATATTTGTACTGGGTCCGACAAGCGTCTTTGCTGTCGTGACCATTTTCTTTACTATTTGGTGGATCTTTGTGGGAGTTTGTAGGTTGTTGGGCACTGCCAGTAGAGACTTCTGTGCATCTCTGTATTCGACATTCGTACTGGGTTCGACGAACGTATTTTCTGTCTTTACTATTTGGTGCATCTTTGTGGAAGTTTGTAGGTTGTTGGTCAACGCCATCACAGTCTTTTGTGTATCTCTATATTTGTACTGGGTTCGACAAGCGTCTTTGCTGTCATGACCATTTTCTTTACTATCTGGTGGATCTTTGTGGGAGTTTGTAGGTTGTTGGGCACTGCCAGTAGAGACTTTTGTGCATCTCTGTATTCGTACCTACTGTTCTGACTATTTGGTGGATCTTTGTGGAAGTTTGTAGATCGTTGGGCTCTGCCAGTAGAGTCTTTTGTATATCTCTGTATTCGTACTGGGTAGTGGGTACTACGGACGTCTTTACTATTTGGTGGATATTTGTGGAAGTTTGTAAATAGTTGGTCACTGCCAGTAGAGTCTTTTGTGTATCTGGTATTGTGCTGTTTATATGCATATCCTACAGGGTGATGGTAGTGATGTTGGTCAACATGAGTTGTATGGCTGTTAATCCAGATGGAAGTCCGTTTGTGTTGCATTTACGTACGTGGAATCTTATGAACTGTATTGTAAATTTAGACGGAACCAAATTTTATAGCTTTGAGCGGTGCTACATTTCATTTACAACTTTCAAAATTAGGTCTTGTTCTCAATATAAATATTTACTTTTGCTTTGTATTTTGCAATTTTTACAGCTGGAGCTGTTTGAAAGTTACACTTGTACCTACTTGTAGACTTTTCTACATCGAGTCGGGTAGGTACATTTTTTTTTTCGAAACTTTCGAAAAAACGCAACATTCTTGTGGAAGTCCGTTTGTGTTGCATTTATGTACGTGGAATCTTATTAGCTGTATTGTAAATTTAGACGGAACCATATTTTATAGCTTTGAGTGGTGCTACATTTCATTTACAACTTTCAAAATTAGGTCTTGTTCTCCATAAAAATATTTATTTTTCTTTGTATTTTGCAATTTTTACAGCTGGAGCTGTTTGAAAGTTACACTTGTACCTACTTGTAGACTTTTCTACATCGAATCGGGTAGGTACATTTTTTTTTCGAAACTTTCGAAAAACCATCGTGAGGACTTGTACTTGGTCTTTAAAAGCAGAGAGAACCCTTTGAGGAACTGCCAGCTTGCTAGGCTGGTTAGGGTTACCTAGCTGTTCTCCTCCCTGTTTATAGTCCCACAGCCAGACGCTAGTCTTCCCTCTGTTTAACGTCCCCTAGCCAGACAGCAAGATTTCTTTCTTCTATCTCAGTGGAGATTCTCTTTAGAAACAGAGGCTCCATCAGATCCAAAATGATCAAAGGAACATAAAATCTTATGTGAGTTATGTGTTAGAAAGATATATTTTGCCAAATTTTTCATCAAAATCGGACAAACCGTTCAAAAGTTTTCGTAGAGGGAAAAAAAAAAAAAAAAAACTGATAGACAGATAAATAGAAGGACAGACAGGCTAAATACAAAATGGTCAAGTCAAAACTAGGAGCTCCCTTCGTTCAATCAACCCTGGAGAGGGACAAAACTCTGCTTGTCCACATTTCTCCAGATTTTCACTCGACAAAACAAACTCACCCAACCGTCCATTTCATATTTTGATAAATATTTCATACTGCACACAGTGTACCCTCATGAGTAGTATTTATACAATTCCGTATAAAGCAGCATGCGATCGTATATCTCACCCTTGATTTATGGGACAAATTCGCCCGAACATAAATCAGTGTCCCAGAAATAACACATCCAAGGCGGGTTTTCATTTCGCCTTGAAAATACGAAATTCCATTCGAATTCTTGTTTGAAGCAGTTCTCCTATGTTTACTCTCTTTGAAAATCGATAGTGATTTGTAGTATAAAGCACTCTCTCCCCCCTAACTTCTTGTCCATACACAATTTTCATAAACTGAATATTTGAAAGCAAAAAGCTCTCTGGTATTTGTAAAGCCCTAATTCCGATGAAAAATGACTTTCCATTGGACAAGGGGAATGCGAAATGTCCATACTCTGTTTGCTTTCGATAATACAGGGTTTAGTTTGGTATGAGTGAAAGTACTTGTCAGTGGAGATGCCAAACTCCACATTTAATATCCCAATGTTGTTATTAGTGGAGATGCCAAAATTCCCAATATTCCTGTATGATGCTCTCTTCAACCCAATTCATGAGTGGAGATGCCAAAATTCCCAATATTCCTGTAGGATGCTCTCATCAATCCAATTCATGAGTGGAGATGCCAAAATTCCCAATATTTTACTGTTATTAGCGGAGACGTTGAAACTCTCAATATTCCAATGTGCTACTACATATTAGTGGAGATGCCAAAACTTCCCATATTCAGAGTCCATACACAATTTTCATAAACTGAATATTTGAAAGCAAAAAGCTCTCTGGTATTTATAAAGCCCTAATTCCGATGAAAAATGACTTTTCATTGGACAAAGGGGAATGCGAAATGTTCATACTCTGTTTGCTTTCGATAATACAGAGTTTAGTTTGGTATGAGTGAAAGTACTTGTCAGTGGAGATGCCAAAACTCCAAATTTAATATCCCAATGTTGTTATTAGTGGAGATGCCAAAATTCCCAATATTCCTGTATGATGCTATCTTCAACCCAATTTATTAGTGGAGATGTCAAAACTCCCAACATTCCTGGAGGATGCTCTCATCAATCCAATTCATGAGTGGAGATGCCAAAATTCCCAATATTTTACTGTTATTAGCGGAGATGTTGAAGCTCTCAATATTCCAATGTGCTACTACATATTAGTGGAGATGCCAAAACTTTCCATATTCAGAGTACTGCAGTTCATGTCACCCTAGAAAAAAAAAATCCTCAAAACAGTCCCAAAAGGGATTGAACTAAACCACCAGACTAAAACTAATGGAATTAAACACAACTACAACAATACACGCTAGAATATTTGAGACGGCTCACCACAGAATTAACACAAGAGGTCCATTCACAATTCGAAGCTTAATTAATGCTTTAAGAACAAGCATACCTACTAGCATGATAAAAATTAATACATTGAACATGTTAATAATGGTCATTGATGAACGAAATTTGTCGATAACATCAGCAAATCAGTAAACAACTAAACGTGAAACTTTCCAACCCAAATAAACAGAATAAAATCAAAATAAGATATCACAACTGAAAATGACGTTCCTTTTCAAAAAATACCAATCACTCCAATCCAGACTTGAAATTGGAATTGTAACCCGATACACCGCCTTGTGGAGACTGAAATACTTTTAATAGAAAGATGTACTAAGGAACACGATAGAAATCTGGGATGCCCTTATTCAATTTATGATTGATCTTTGATCTGAAGATACAAAACGCGGGTACGAGCTACACAGTAATTCAATCCATTAAGATGCTTTTCCAATTTAGAGACGTTTACGCATCAGCTGTCCAAGATATCTTCTTGTCTCTTTAGATCTAGGGAGTCTAGGGTTATCCAAGATATGTTAGAATAAAATCAAAATAAGAAATCACAACTGAAAATGACGTTCCTTTTCAAAAAATACCAATCACTCCAATCCAGACTTCAAATTGGAATTGTAATTCGATACACCTCCTTGTGGAGACTGAAATACTTTTAATAGAAAGATGTACTAAGGAACACGATAGAAATCTGGGATGCCCTTATTCAATTTATGATTGATCTTTGATCTGAAGATACAAAACGCGGGTACGAGCTACACGGTAATTCAATCCATTAAGATGCTTTTCCAATTTAGAGACGTTTACGTATCAGCTGTCCAAGATATCTTCTTGTCTCTTTAGCTCTAGGGAGTCTAGGGTTATCGTATATTTAACAATAAAATTTCGACAGCACGTGCTCTACCAGCTATTACTGGCGGGAAGTTTATTTTATGGTGGAAAAGTTTAATGGTGGGGAGATACTTGGGAGGGGAAGAGGAATCGGGAGTTGGAGGGGAGGTAAGAGTAAGCTCTGGATTATTAAAGCAAATGTTTCGTTTTTATGAGAATGCTTTAGCGGTTGTGCTTGGTGCTTCTTCTCTTTATCTTTCATGCTATCAGTTCTATCAAGGTTGAAGGCAATCACAAATACTGGAAATTCAAGATTGAAAATGAATTTTAAATTGAAGAGGTTTACGTCACCCATCAGGATTGCTTCTTCTCTTCGCTCCTTTGGCTTAGGAGCTTTAAGACTCGCCTCATGCTCCTTGGAATGTTGGGTGGAAGAGCTAAATGTATAGCATAAAAAAAAGCTGACGCGCATTGGAAAGTGCAAAGTGTAATCCATTTTGAGCTGTTAATTCTTCAGAGAGAAGTTCAGCTGGGCCAAACAGGATTGCTTTCATAACTATTGTACTTACAGCAGTTCTTCTCTTCGCTCCTTTGGCTTAGGAGCTTTAAGACTCGCCTCATGCTCCTTGGAATGTTGGGTGGAAGAGCTAAATGTATAGCATGAAAAAAGAGCTGACGCGCATTAGAAAGTGCAAAGTGTAATCCATTTTGAGCTGTTAATTCTTCAGAGAGAAGTTCAGCTGGACCAAACAGGATTGCTTTCATAACTATTGTACCTACTTACAGCAAATGGGATATGTCCTAAGACTCATAAACTCATAAAACAACTCATTTGTCTGCCACTAAACGGGAGATGAAGGACAAGTTCTCGAAATTTGTCGATAACATCAGCAAATCAGTAAACAACTAAACGTGAAACTTTCCAACCCAAATAAACCCACGATGTTTGGCACATTTTCACCTGTCTATGATCCAAACCCACAACCCTGGATCCAACCTCCCTCTGGACTGATCCCGTGGCGGTGGCGAAGTTCCTAGATCTAGAAATAGGATTGTCATGCTAAGCCGGAAACGTTAAAAACAACAACATAGGATATTTTATGTTTTTTTGTTGGAGGGGGATGCATAGTCAAATATCCAGGCCGGTTAGCCAATTTGAAAACTAGCAAATCAATTACCAATTTGATTCGATCCTACATTATTTGGTCCGTGTGTGTGTCTGTCTGTCTGTCTGTCTGTAAACAAAATATCTCGAGAACGGTAAGAGCTAGAGACTTGAAATTTGCTATGTAGCTGTGAAATCTAACAAGGATGCGACACGAAACTTTTCGTTAAGACCGGTGCACCGGTTGGCGGCATTTTACCGCTTTTTGGCGATTTTTGGTGTAATTTAACAATATCTCGGGAACGGTACAAGCTAGAGACTTGAAATTTGGTATGTAGTTCACAAATGTAACAAGGATGCAACACAGAACGTTTGGTTGAGATGGTTGCTGCGCTTGGCGGTATTTTGACCGCTTTTGGACAGATTTCGACCGTTTTTTGGCGGTTTTCAGCTATAGCGACAAAACGGTTAGAGATATTGTAAAAGTTAGGGTAAAAGAACACTCAAATAAGCATCATTCAATAGGATAAGGAAAGTCGTGTGATGTTCACACCAGATTTTTTTTTTACAATATTGGCACCTATAGGATACCTATTCTTGACCACGATGTTTGGCACATTTTCACCTGTCTATGATCCAAACCCACAACCCTGGATCCAACCTCCCTCTGGACTGATCCCGTGGCGGTG
>NW_007380415.1:0-24525 GCF_000475195.1 Diaphorina citri | reverse complement strand
TGTACATCCTATGTATGCCAGAATGTCATGAACGACATCATTATGTACATCCCATGTATGCCAGAATGTCATGAAGTATACAGAATGTACAAAACCCAAAGTACTACTCAGTGTTGCCGATGAGCGAGAGATATACATTTGGACTCAGTGTCATGAACGAAATCATGACTTACAAAACCCAAAGTACTACTCAGTGTTGGCGATGAGCGAGACATATACATTTGGACTGAGTGTCATGAACGAAATCATGACTTACAAAACCCAAAGTACTACTCAGTGTTGCCGATGAGCGAGACATATACATTTGGACTGAGTGTCATGAACGAAATCATAACTTACAACTTTTTTTTGATCTTGCCCACTTCTTATCGGTCATTCCGAATTTCCGCCTCGCCGGTTTGACAAGTTTGATCCGTCAACAAAATTGTTAAGAAAAAGCTTTTGTAACTTAACTTGCTGAATTTGATCTTCTCGCCTTAAGTCGCACTTCTTATGGAACTCTAGCCCTTTGCCTCGTTTGAAAAGCCTCGCCTCGCAACCAGAACCACCACCTCATCACTGCTGGACCGGGTGGTAAAAGTTCCCTTTTCTATCTAACCCCTCCTTCTCTCTTCTTTACTTTTGCTACCTTCTAAGGTAGTGTTAGAGCAGGTTTTGAGGCTTTGTTCGTTCACTGACCACCCAAGCCAAAGGTAGGCCATTGCCATTCCATTTCACCTATTCTATTCATGAACTAGGGATAAAATTATCTGTTTTACAGTCCCAGGTACCGAAGATCCCCATTAGTTTAGGAATAATCACATATACATTTGGACTGAGTGTCATGAACGAAATCATGACTTACAAAACCCAAAGTACTACTCAGTGTTGCCGATGCACGAGACATATACATTTGGACTGAGTGTCATGAACGAAATCATAACTTACAAATTTAAATGTGTGTTGTTTTTTTTTTCTTTTTTTAATCAATTTGTTCATAAGTTTGGATTCATTTCAAAAATGTCGAAGTGGGCTGTCTATTCTTTTCATGAAAAAGAATTTTTTCAAGAACTTTTCAGTCGTGAATAATTTGTGAGTTTTTTAGTAAATAAAGTGAATTTTGAGCTAAAATTGCAATTTTCAAGTAGTGCAACAAATGTTCTGTAACCGTAAGTCACGAACTCTGTAAAAGAACACCTTCAATTGTTCAAGAATTCGAATTTTAGTCGAATTTGCAACCAAACTTAACTTGCACTTTGACAAACAAACAACTCCTACGACAAAACAATACAGACATAGGTATTAACTTCGAATCACTAAAGGACAAACTAAATAACCAAGACTGGACTTGTATAACGAACTCCGATGACGTCAACTTCACTGCTAACCGACATAATTGAAGAACATATAAGTTCAAGTTCTGAGACTAAAAACTATACCAACAGACTAACACCTATTAAACCTTGGATGACACAAGCTTTGCTTAGATCTCTAAGGAATAGGGACAGACTTGCTAGACTGACCAAACGAAACCCGGACAACATAAGACTACAAGACTATTACAAGAGAGTGCGAAATATTGTTTCTAAATTCTATTCTATTCTTTTCATGAAAAAGAATTTTTTCAAGAACTTTTGAAGCAGGAAAAGGTCCTCATTGACTGTTCCACCAAAAGGTATGGTGGTACTAATGCCAGTGAGGAAAAAAACCAGGCTTGGAAAAGGATTAAGGAGTCTTTCAATTCCATGCATGGAGTACCTATATCTGGTATATTTAGAACTGATCATCATCAATATTTTCTATGATATTTCCAGGATCTCTCAAATATCTTTTTGGTCTGCGGATCCCTTCATATACATTTGGACTGAGTGTCATGAACGAAATCATAACTTACAAAACCCAAAGTACTACTCAGTGTTGCCGATATGCAAGACGTATACATTTGGACTCTCATCCAGGGTTGCCAGATGAAGTTATTAAAAAAATCCCCAATTTGGCAAACCCTGGTCTTATCGAAGATGAAGAAGTCGAAGTTGCAATGATGAACAGCATGAATAAATTTGCATTTTCCTGTCCTCTTTGCAAACTGTTCCACAAGTGATCGGGTATATTGAAGATGAGAAAGTCGAAGTTGCAATGATGAACAGCGTGATTAAATTTGCATTTTCCTGTCCTCTTTGCAAACTGTTCCACAAGTAATCGGGTATATCGAAGATGAGAAAGTCGAAGTTGCAATGATGAACAGCATGAATAAATTTACATTTTCCTGTCCTCTTTGCAAACTGTTCCACAAGTGAAACGAAATCATAACTTACAAAACCCAAAGTACTACCCAGTGTTGCCGATGCACGAGACATATACATTTGGACTGAGTGTCATGAACGAAATCATAACTTACAAAACCCAAAGTACTACCCAGTGTTGCCGATGCACGAGACATATACATTTGGACTGAGTGTCATGAACGAAATCATGATGAACTTACAAAACTAAAAGTACTACTCAGTGTTGCCGATGCACGAGACATATTCATTTGAACTGAGTGTCATGAACGAAATCATAACTCACAAAACCCAAAGTAGGTACAATCAGTGTTGCCGATGCACGAGACATATACATTTGGACTGAGTGTCATGAACGAAATCATAACTTACAAAACCCAAAGTACTACTCAGTGTTGCCGATATGCAAGACGTATACATTTGGACTCTCATCCAGGGTTGCCAGATGAAGTTATTAAAAAAATCCCCAATCTGGCAAACCCTGGTCTTATCGAAGATGAGAAAGTCGAAGTTGCAATGATGAAAACAGCATGAATAAATTTGCATTTTCCTGTCCTCTTTGCAAACTGTTCCACAAGTGATCGGGTATATCGAAGATGAGAAAGTCGAAGTTGCAATGATGAACAGCATGAATAAATTTGCATTTTCCTGTCCTCTTTGCAAACTGTTCCACTAGTGATCGGGTATACCAATAACATTTAGGGCTAGGTTTTCCAAAGTTGTTGCAATCATTGACTGCTTTGAATGAAAGTCGAAGTTGCAATGATGAACAGCATGAATAAATTTGCATTTTCCTGTCCTCTTTGCAAACTGTTCCACAAGTGATCGGGTATACCAATAACATTTAGGGCTAGGTTTTCCAAAGTTGTTGCAATCATTGACTGCTTTGAAATAGAAATTCAAAAACCTAGCAATAGTCTTCATCAGTCAATGACATGGTCGGCATACAAGAAATGTAACACTGTGAAATACTTGATTGCTTGCACACCAGACGGAACATGTTGTTTCATCTCTGAGGGTTGGAGTGGCAGAACATCAGATTCTGTCATTCTGAATTCTGAAAAAATATGGAATACTTGATTGCTTGCACACCAGACGGAACATGTTGTTTCATCTCTGAGGGTTGGAGTGGCAGAACATCAGATTCTGTCATTCTGAAAAAATGTGGTATTTTAGATCTGATTGAGCCTGGTGTGGAAATAATGGCTGATAGGGGTTTCAAACATGTGGAAAAGGATATATCAGAGAAAGGAGCTATGTTGGTTAGACCACCAAGTGTAGTTGGGACAGAAAGTTTTAGTAAGGCAGATGCTCGGTTAACCAAGCAGGAGCCTATTCCTCCATTCACTTTTTACTTGGTACTTTGTACTTTTCACTTGGTACTTTGAGTTTCTGTTCCACCATCATTTTTTGAAAAGTAAAACGCAAAGTGAGAAGTCAGTGAACTGCCACCACTTTTTGCGTATTTCTGTTCCACCAAACATATGATTTGCAAAGTGAAAGTGAAAAGTGCGTTCTTTTTAGCTATTTTTTCGCCAAGAACATTTTCACTCTGCATTTACAATTACAATTTACTATGTTATATTATTGTCCTTGATTTAATATTAATTTCTCTTTGATTTTTATTACCTACCTATATTATTATTATACCATAGCTCTTAAGTTCTATATTGTATTTCTAGGAAGTGTTTTTCTAATTTCCATTTCTAATTTTCTAAATATTATAAAACAAAGAACTACCCCATACCCTTAGTTTGATTATAGGATACCCCTACTCATGAACGAAATCATGACTTACAAAACCCAAAGTACTACTCAGTGTTGCCGATGAGCGAGACATATACATTTGGACTGAGTGTCATGAACGAAATCATGACTTACAAAACCCAAAGTACTACTCAGTGTTGCCGATGAGCGAGACATATACATTTGGACTGAGTGTCATGAACGAAATCATAACTTACAACTTTTTTTTGATCTTGCCCACTATCTCCAACTCTGACTGCCAGAGATAAAGAAGAGGCATGGAAGGAGGTACTCTTGAAAGCAAAGAGTCTGAAACTTGCGGCAGCAGGGAAGACATGGACGTATGCAAGAGATAGCTTATGGTCAGCTTGGAAAAGTAAAACATTGGTGAGTAAAGAAATACTAATTTTCTGTTGTAAAATTTGTTTAATTTCCCAGCCCACCTCAGATAATGATACCTATATGATAAGAATGTCCAAGGGTGAGTCACATAGCATGAAGGTATCAGAACAATGTGACCCACGGGCCACGGTGGGTAATGGAAAGTCATAAGGTGACCAGTGTGACAAGTGGGCCATGTCAATTCAAATGTGCTGTTGTGTAAAATCTGTAAAAGATATTACCTAGGTACTTGATATAATGAACATTTTTGTATTCTTATTGGGTAGATACCTTCACAAATACCTTCACAAAATTACCTAAGAAAAGAAAATTAACGGGTAGGTACCTAGTTCTTGTAATAATTCAGTTAATTAAAGAACGTTGGGTTTTGACCCGTTATTGTTCTCTATCATCATTTAGAGGTAGGTAACTGACATTTTTGAATTTACACTTGTACAGTACAGTGTAATTTACCCTTTTAGCTGAGCCATTAACAACACCACCACCACCATCTACAACAATGACATTATCATTTAGAGGTAGGTAACTGACATTTTTGAATTTACACTTGTACAGTACAGTGTAATTTACCCTTTTAGCTGAGCCATTAACAACAACACCACCATCTACAACAATGACAACGAAAATAGTGAAATATGTGAAAAATTTTAAAAAAGAAAACAACTTTTCTTCAAAGTTTTGAAAGTTCACGTTAAAATTTGTGGCTTTAAGACTAATTGACTATTGTCGACTCTATAATTATGTTGTAGTCCTCTAGTGAAGTTCAAAAAAGTTAAGTTAATAAATTTGGAGAAATCGGGTGCTGGTGAAAATGTGATCTCTATCTCTACAAACTTATTTACATTCATTTATTTATTGGTTGGACATTGAATGTACCGCAGGACCTAAGGAGGTAAGTGTCGTATTGGCAACACTGTTTTTATGTTAACAACAACATTTTGAGGTTAGGTTTTGAAATGTCATCATATTGGTACACGCTAGCTGAAGCTGTTGAAAGTTAAATAAATGTCTCGAAGTTAAGTAGAAAGATGGGAGGTGTCGACATCCTTGATCAATTGATGGAATACTATCGTACATATTTTTTAAAACAACTAAATGGCCCGTCAAAGTAATTACACATTTTTTTGACTTGGCTATTGTAAATAGCTATCAAGAATACAAGAGAGCTGTTGTGGCTTTTGGATACCAGCGAAAGGAAAAAAAAACCTCAAGTTCAGATTGGAGATAGGCGATTACTCGAGGAATATTCAGTGAGCACCTCTTGATGTAGACAACTCACGTTCTGCTTTATTTATGTTTTCAGGGAAAACGAGACAATGCTCGGTCAACTGGAACGGGAGGAGGCCGAGGTATGGTCATGGATACGGTTGACCAGATAATCTTGGATATTCTGGAGCGAACTTCACCGACTGTTCAAGGCCTGGAGATAGTGGAGTCGTATGGGTCCCCCCCTCATCTCACACATGAACCCGAGACAGAAGATGTTGATGACCCTGACCATTTTTTTGACTTGGCTATTGTAAATAGCTATCAAGAATACAAGAGAGCTGTTGTGGCTTTTGGATACCAGCGAAAGGAAAAAAAAAAACCCTGCTCAAGTTCAGATTGGAGATAGGCGATTACCTGAGGAATATTCAGTGAACACCTCCTCAACCTCCTCAACACCAATACCACCACCGTCCAAAATAAGAAGAAGCAGTAGCTTAAAGGAGCCACATTCGGAGCTCTTAGACCCAGAAAAGAAGCGTATAGAACAACAGCTGAGATTGGGTAAGCTAGAGGAGTATAAGTACACACTAGAGTGTGTAAAATTAGAAATGGAATTGCATCTGCCTCCTTCAGACTTTATAGAAGCAATTAGGCAGAAAATTGACCGTCCTAGTGCTCCCCCTTGAAGTTGAAGAGAGCTATACAATATGGAATCTTGTGAGTAGTAGAACTGTAGAAATCAATGATGGAGTTTAACAAGCCTGATATTCTCAGCTTCACTGGAAATACCAAAGTCAATTTTCAATTTCCTTCTGTTGCTGAATTCCATGATTGGAAAGAGAAAGAAGAAGAACAAACGTTCTCATACTTTGTAACCAGATGTAGGCAAACAACTGGCAAGACCAAATTGTTTTAGTGTCAACATGATGGACCTCAAGTACCTTATTGGTCTCATACTTTGTAACCAGATGTAGGCAAACAACTGGCAAGACCAAATTGTTTTATTGTCAACATGATGGACCTCAAGTACCTTATTGAAAGAAAGGCAAGAAGTCACCCATTTTCAAGGGAAAGGTAAAGGTAGGACATAATTGTATAGCAAAAATGAAAATTGTCCTCTCATACTTTGTAACCAGATGTAGGCAAACAACTGGCAAGACCAAATTGTTTTATTGTCAACATGATGGACCTCAAGTACCTTATTGGAAGAAAGGGCAAGAAGTCACCCATTTTCAAGGGAAAGGTAAAGGTAGGACATAATTGTATAGCAAAAATGAAAATTGTCTTTTTCATTCTTACATCGTGGAGCACGTATTTTGCAAACAGTCGTTAATAATCGCGCTATCGAACTAATGTCCTGGCCGTTGCAGGACTATTACGAATATTACAATTCGTTGGATCCTGCCAATATGATATTTACGGCACTTATTCCAACCACAATGGAGGAGCTGAAAGAAATTATGAATGCTGTTGAATTCGATAAGTTTGATCAGCTTTGCACAGGTTGCTTTAAAAAATTTGAAGACAACTGCCGCACTTCATCCTTCATGAGTTACTTTCAACAGCACTACATGCCAAGATGTACCAAATGGGCCATGTGTCACCGTAATTTTCCACATGCTTCTGTCAATACAACAGGACATATAGAATCTTTCCATAACAGACTGAAGAGGAAGGAGAAACGGAAATCTGATCAAGCTTTCAGAGAAGAAGGTTTGGAACATGGTGCAAGCGGAAGCGGACAAAATGGTCTTGAGACCTCTCAGACAACACATCAGTCAATCCAAGAGGAACCCATAGAGCCACATGTGTTACATGTCCAAGTTGATGCAAGCCCTGCAAGCGGACATCATGTACGTGAAACCTCCCAGACAAGAGATCAGCCTGTCCTAGGGGAACCCACAATACAACATGTTATTCAAGACCGAGCCGAGAAAAGTGTAGCAAACATTGCAAGTAGTTTTTCAGTAAGCCCTCAGGATATAAAGCCAATCCCCAAAGCAGCTCATCAGGTTAGAAAAACAAATAGGAAGAAAGGTACTGCAACAAATTTGACTAGTAGCCCGTACAAAAAACTTTGCAAGCTTCCTCATCAAGTTATTCAACTCCACAAGCTTCTACATCAAATTATTCAACTTTGCAAGCTTCATCAAGTTATTCAACTCCACAAGCTTCGCGTACGAGTACGAAACTCGTAGGTACAACATGAAGACGATGGCGGTCTTTCTGGTCGCGACGGCTTGGTGTATTTCGTCGCGCGCCAGTCCGATCCACGCCGGCGATACAAATTCATTTCTAGCTCAGCAGCATCGGCCCGCCGTCGTAATGAGCAAATTCGCTGCCGTCACGGCGTCCGTGTGCGGCCAGTATTGTGACGTGTTTAAGACAAAAAGCAACAAACTTTTTAAAAATCTCAATCTGCCTCGGTTCAGCGGCACGCCCAAAATGTCGGTTCGCTACGGCGACGATTCGGGGCGGATAGCGAGTTTGTCCGCCTGTTTTTTGTACGTTATGACGGGCTGCTCGATGACAACTTTGAGCTCGGAAGATGTGGCCATACGTGTGACGAACAGCAGCACCAACATTAGCGTCATTTTCAATCTCATCGAGCGTATTCCCAAAGACGACGCCGCCATGTATTTGTTCGGAAGAGATTTCCCCATCGGTTACCTGGTGATTTCGAACCCAGCCGACCCGATCAT
This sequence comes from Diaphorina citri, assembly GCF_000475195.1. Lineage (NCBI taxonomy): Eukaryota > Metazoa > Arthropoda > Insecta > Hemiptera > Psyllidae > Diaphorina > Diaphorina citri. The sequence continues at coordinate 16,205 of NW_007380415.1, read as the reverse complement.
ATTGAGCATGACACACACGTATCTGCTGGACGCCGTTACGTCGGACGACGATATGCAACAATTCTGTTCTCGTCTGATGGCGGAATCTGAGCGGTTTGTCGTATTTTACGACGGATTAGCCGACTTTGAACATTTTTTGCATTTGCGGTCGGAAATCAAAACATCGGAAGACAATGGCCGTTTTTTATTCTGTGATCAAAAAAAAAAAAAAAAAAAATAAAAATAAAAAAAAATAAAAAATAAATCCATTTTAAGTAAAAAAATCCTTTAAAAAAATGCAAAGTAGCCCCGGTTGACGGCACATCAAAAGGAATCATAAGAATGAGCCTGAAATACAAAAGTTCTCCTGGCGGGACAAGAAAGACCCGGAGCGATCGAGGTGCTTGGAAAAAACTACGAAACCAAGGAAATTTCATCCCGAGTTCCAGTAGTAATAGAGAGGTTCGACCTGTTCGGAAACCAATGTTATCTAAAACAAGTGATGACTATACTCTTTGTTGCAAATGTTATGGATACTTTGCAAGTGCAAACTTTTTCAGGCACGCGAAAGTTTGTCATTTTAAGGATGACAAAACTTCTTTAAAGAAACCACGTTTCTACCAACAAATAGCTGGGCAGAATAGCCAGCATTCGGTCGACTGTTTTTCGTACCGCGATACTTCGCCGACCGATGTAATGATAGACGTGTTCAGTTTCGTGGACACGTTTTGCAGTAAACCGCGAACCGGCCCCGAAGTAGGCGCTCAGTGGAAAGTAATTCGATCTCAACTCGCCCTCGGACGCAACGTACATCTGACCACGATGGTGAACGAGGTGGAAATTGTGCATAACGACAAGCTCGCGACAAATCTTCTGTCTATACTCTATAGCAATGTCTCAAACGGACTTTTTTCTGCCTCCGGACTTTAAAATCATTCACTTTTTACCCGCCGTCGAATGGATGATGGTGGATTTGAAAACTATCGTAGAACCGTGGTGTATGAAAGTGTACTTTGAGCAGGATCGGACCAAGGGCCGCAAACCGAGCCAGAGCCTACGCAAAGAGGAAATATTGAGCTCGGCTTTCTTTCTAATATGATGTACGATGAGAAAATTCAATTGAAAGATTACTTTATCAAATTTGACAATGTTGTAGGAGACTTGAAGGACTCTGGTATAAATGTCTAAAATGTCTCGAAGTTAAGTATTACTAATTTTATCCGTGTTTTCCTTCGCAATCCTTCATGAATAGGACCTCGAATACGACATGGCGACGAGAACGGGATCTAACGCAGTGTATGAAAGTGTACTTTGAGCAGGATCGGACCAAGGGCCGCAAACCGAGCCAGAGCCTACGCAAAGAGGAAATATTGAGCTCGGCTCGGGTTGACGTCTCGAGAATAGAAAGCATCGACAACATGACCACGGGTATCTACAATTTGCACTTCTTTACCTACTTCAGTCAGACTCCGGGGCTGTACGACAAGTATATTGTCGACAATCAGCAAGAAGGTACGGCGCCGCTTACCGTCTCGGCGGAAACAGTATTTCAGGGACACACATTCGTACTTTATGAATTTGTGCGAAACGTAAGGCCGAATTTTGTAGCCACCGCCTGACCGGCTTTTTCCAATTATTTTATTGCGATCTTGAAGGACTCTGGTATAAATGTCTAAAATGTCTCGAAGTTAAGTATTACTAATTTTATCCGTGTTTTCCTTTGCAATCCTTCATGAATAGGACCTCGAATACGACATGGCGACGAGAACGGGATCTAACGCTTGCCCAGCACTGTATTTTACGAGATTTACGTCAAAGGAAATAGCGGACAACGAACGTAGGTTTCAGCTATACATCAGCGAAAAGTGGCGTGATAATAAACCAATTTTGTTGGCATCAACTTCCTATGGAAAATATCCAATCACAATGTCTAAGAGATGGGACAAATTTACGTCAAAGGAAATAGCGGACAACGAACGTAGGTTTCAGCTATACATCAGCGCAAAGTGGCGTGATAATAAACCAATTTTGTTGTTGGCATCAACTTCCTATGGAAAATATCCAATCACAATGTCTAAGAGATGAGACAAGGATTTAAAAGCACACAAAGATATTCCATGTCCAAGGTCAGTTTCAATGTATAATCAAAAGATGGGAGGTGTCGACATCCTTGATCAATTGATGGAATACTATCGTACATATTTTTTAAAACAACTAAATGGCCCGTCAAAGTAAGCTCGTTTGAAGAATGATTTTAAAGTCCGGAGGCAGAAAAAAGTCCGTTTGAGACATTGCTATAGACAGAAGATTTGTCGCGAGCTTGTCGTTATGCACAATTTCCACCTCGTTCACCATCGTGGTCAGATGCTCTTGTCTGGGAGGTTTCACGTACATGATGTCCGCTTGCAGGGCTTGCTACGTCATGAACATCAACTTGGACATGTAACACATGTGGAGGCAGAAAAAAGTCCGTTTGAGACATTGCTATAGACAGAAGATTTGTCCCCACCATCATCCATTCGACGGCGGGTAAAAAGTGAATGATTTTAAAGTCCGGAGGCAGAAAAAAGTCCGTTTGAGACATTGCTATAGAATAGACAGAAGATTTGTCCCGAGCTTGTCGTTATGCACAATTTCCACCTCGTTCACCATCGTGGTCAGATGTGCGTTGCGTCCGAGGGCGAGATGAGATCGAATTACTTTCCACTGAGCGCCTACTTCGGGGCCGGTTCGCGGTTTACTGCAAAACGTGTCGACGAAACTAAACACGTCTATCATTACATCGGTCGGCGAAGTATCGCGGTACGAAAAACAGTCGACCGAGTGCTGGCTACCGTTGTCGAGTTCTGTCGCCCCGCTGTTGTCCGAGTAGTTGGGGTCGGCGTCGTCATCGCCGTCGACGTCAATGTCTTCCCAGTCTTCTCGAACGCCCGACAAAACGTGTCCACGAAACTGAACACGTCTATCATTACATCGGTCGGCGAAGTATCGCGGTACGAAAAACAGTCGACCGAATGCTGGCTACCGTTGTCGAGTTCTGTCGCCCCGCTGTTGTCCGAGTAGTCGGGGTCGGCGTCGTCATCGCCGTTGCGTCCGAGGGCGAGATGAGATCGAATTACTTTCCACTGAGCGCCTACTTCGGGGCCGGTTCGCGGTTTACTGCAAAACGTGTCCACGAAACTGAACACGTCTATCATTACATCGGTCGGCGAAGTATCGCGGTACGAAAAACAGTCGACCGAATGCTGGCCGCCGTTGTCGAGTTCTGTCGCCCCGCTGTTGTCCGAGTAGTCGGGGTCGGCGTCGTCATCGCCGTCAACGTCAATGTCTTCCCAGTCTTCTCGACAGCGTCGTCGTAGTTTCGTCGGATTGTTCAAAGAGTTGGGGCGCGTCCTCATCTCGTCGTGTGAGATTTGACACACACCGTGTTTCTACACATTATCTCCCGATCGTTTGGCCCCAGCAATCCGAACAGGTACCGATGAATAAACCAGCATAGCGTGTTTACGTCGCAGGCGCTCAGTCGGTTGGGCGGTATGGCGTTGATAGTGTTGCAAATGCTGGTGCCTTCTTCAAACGAGCTGAACATAATACTTTAATAAAGATCTGGATCTATTGTATACACAGCTATCTTACAACTATTTACTTTCTCCTAGTCTTTTGATTTAGAATAAAATACACCGTGTTTAGCCTCCTGGATTAGAACTGAAAAGGACTTTTTTTAAGAGGTTTAACAGAGGAAACTTTACCTCCTAAGGTCTCAACTGTAACAACGGGATCCTAAGTCCCGAAATCGAAGAGAGAAGGAAGACAGGATAGGAGAAAGGTTTTGTGAGTTATGATTTCGTTCATGACACTCAGTTCAAATGAATATGTCTCGTGCATCGGCAACACTGAGTAGTACTTTTAGTTTTCTAAGTTCATCATGATTTCGTTCATGACACTCAGTCCAAATGTATATGAAGGGATCCGCAGACCAAAAAGATATTTGAGAGATCCTGGAAATATCATAGAAAATATTGATGATGATCAGTTCTAAATATACCAGATATAGGTACTCCATGCATGGAATTGAAAGACTCCTTAATCCTTTTCCAAGCCTGGTTTTTTTCCTCACTGGCATTAGTACCACCATACCTTTTGGTGGAACAGTCAATGAGGACCTTTTCCTGCTTCAAAAGTTCTTGAAAAAATTATTTTTCATGAAAAGAATAGAATAGAATTTAGAAACAATATTTCGCACTCTCTTGTAATAGTCTTGTAGTCTTATGTTGTCCGGGTTTCGTTTTGTCTGTCTAGCAAGTCTGTCCCTATTCCTTATAGATCGAAGCAAAGCTTGTGTCATCCAAAGTTTAATAGGTGTTGGTCATAGGTGTTATTGATAGATTCTGACGTAACTTTGTGAAGATTCATCTTGAAAAGAAGAACACAATAACTTTTACTGTGAAGAGTAAAAGTTATTGTGTTCTTCTTTTTAATAGGTGTTAGTCTGTTGGTATAGTTTTTAGTCTCAGAACTTGAACTTATATGTTCTTCAATTATTTCAGTCAGTCGGTTAGCAGTGAAGTTGACGTCATCGGAGTTCGTTATAGAAGTCCAGTCTTGGTTATTTAGTTTGTCCTTTAGTGATTCGAAGTTAATATGTCTGTATTGTTTTGTCGTAGGAGTTGTTTGTTTGTCAAAGTGCAAGTTAAGTTTGGTTGCAATAGTGTAATGGTCCGATATGTTTGTTTGTATGATTGATGATCTTATTTCATTTATATTTCGAGTTTTATACATAATATGATCAATACATGAAAAATAAATAAAGCTACATTACATTACAAGTTATGATTTCGTTCATGACACTCAGTCCAAATGTATATGAAGGGATCCCTACCTTTGTATAAATGTATGTTAGCAGTGAAGTTGACGTCATCGGAGTTCGTTATACAAGTCCAGTCTTGGTTATTTAGTTTGTCCTTTAGTGATTCGAAGTTAATATGTATGTCTGTATTGTTTTGTCGTAGGAGCTGTTTGTTTGTCAAAGTGCAAGTTAAGTTTGGTTGCAATAGTGTAATGGTCCGATATGTTTGTTTGTATGATTGATGATCTTATTTCATTTATATTTCGAGTTTTATACATAATATGATCAATACATGAAAAATAAATAAAGCTACATTACATTACAAGTTATGATTTCGTTCATGACACTCAGTCCAAATGTATATGAAGGGATCCGCAGACCAAAAAGATATTTGAGAGATCCTGGAAATATCATGGAAAATCTTGATGATCATGGAATGCATGGAATTGAAGGACTCCACAATCCTTTTCCAAGCCTGTTTTTTTTTCCTCACTGGCATTAGTACCACCATACCTTTTGGTGGAACAGTCAGTGAATACCTTTTACTGCTTCAAAAGTTCTTGAAAAAATTCTTTTTCATGAAAAGAATAGACAGCCCTCTTCGACATTTTTGAAATGAATCCAAACTTATGAACAAATTGATTAAAAAAAAAAAAAACAACACACATTTAAATTTGTAAGTTATGATTTCGTTCATGACACTCAGTCCAAATGTATATGTCTCGTGCATCGGCAACACTGAGTAGTACTTTGGGTTTTGTAAGTCATGATTTCGTTCATGACACTCAGTCCAAATGTATATCTCTCGCTCATCGGCAACACTGAGTAGTACTTTGGGTTTTGTAAGTCATGATTTCGTTCATGACACTGAGTCCAAATGTATATCTCTCGCTCATCGACAACACTGAGTAGTACTTTGGGTTTTGTAAGTCATGATTTCGTTCATGACACTGAGTCCAAATGTATATCTCTCGCTCATCGGCAACACTGAGTAGTACTTTGGGTTTTGTAAGTTATGATTTCGTTCATGACACTGAGTCCAAATGTATATCTCTCGCTCATCGGCAACACTGGGTAGTACTTTGGGTTTTGTACATTCTGTGTTCGTTCATGACACTGAGTCCAAATGTATATCTCTCGCTCATCGGCAACACTGGGTAGTACTTTGGGTTTTGTACATTCCGTATACTTCATGACATTCTGGCATACATGGGATGTACATAATGATGTCGTTCATGACATTCTGGCATACATAGGATGTACATAATGGTGTCGTTCATGGCACTCTGGCGCGATCTTCAGTACGATAAGACCTCAGCAGTTAAATTTCCCCCTATCAAACCTTAAAAATTGTAATTTCACCAGCTTTTCTTTAATATAGCTTTGACGTCACTTTATAACATGTTTGTAGAGTCCTGGGCTGTATCAGGTTCCAGTCCAGGAACCTAAGGCCAGTCACTCACTATCAGGTAGATCATGACACTCTGGCGCCATCGTGATCTACATAATGGTGTCGTTCATGACACTCTGGTGCGATTGCAATGTACATAATCGTGTCGTCTGATCTCGCATCTCTCTGTCTTTCATCTTCTGCAATTTGTTCTTACCGTTTTTATTATTATTGGATACTATTATTGGATTGGATAAAAACGGTAAGAATAATGTTAATACATAGGATGTCTAATATAAACCTAACAAATATTCTGCAATTTGCCTTCCTATCGGTCGCGGCATCTCGTACGGTGTCCAACATCGTCTTCTCATAACTCCTTCCTTTGCGGCCCGTCGGGGGAACTGGCGCCTTCCCAACTTCCAAATTGGGCGGCGAACGCGACTCCATTCCCGTCGCTCCTGCACTACTCCGTGCCCCGCAGACAAAAATAGTCCCGAGCGGGCCAGCCGGGTTCAACACGGTTGGGAGAGCTTTCTTCCCTACCTCCAAAGTCGCCGGCGAACGCGACTCCATTCCGGTCCCTGCACTGCTTCGCGCTCCACAGACAAAAATAGTCCCGGGCAGCCCAGCCGGGTTCAACGCGTTTAATTCATTTGTTGTTGTTTTAAGAACGCTCAACTTTCGTGTCTCTTGCGCGCTTTGATCTCGACCCTCCCCGTTCCCAGACAAGTTCACGCCACCCAGGCCTCCCACAGCTTCGCGCTCCACAGACAAAAATAGTCCCGGGCAGCCCAGCCGGGTTCAACGCGTTTAATTCCTTTGTTGGACTTTTAAGAACGCTCGACTTTCGTGTCTCTTGCGCGCTTTGATCTCGACCCTCCCCGTTCCCAGACAAGTTCACGCCACCCAGGCCTCCCACCTGCCCCCTCTCCAAGTCTTCGGCGCCATCGTGATCTACATAATGGTGTCGTTCATGACACTCTGGTGCGATTGCAATGTACATAATCGTGTCGTCTGGTCTCGCATCTGTCTTTCATCTTCTGCAATTTGTCTTCCTATCGGTCGCGGCATCTCGTACGGTTGAAGGCCCGGTTTTATCTAGCTTTGGGATTTTTGAAGGCCTGTCCGCATCTGGAACATACTCTGGATCTTTATCCGAATCATACTCCAAACTCGACTCAGTGTCGGTGCTGAAATGGTCGCTTTCTTCACTGAGGTCAACATTGAATATTTCTCTTTCAATGTCTTCCGCTCGTACTTCTTTCTTTTTACTTGGTGTTATTATCTTTCTCTTTCTCGGCATTTCAAAATCTTCAATAAAACTGAAGCGGAGCGCCGTACCGGCCTTCCGTAAAGGCACGCCGTACATCGGGGATGACTGACACCCCTACATCGCGCTCCTCAACCCAGTCGCGCCTTACAGGCATTAACCCCCAACCGAATGGGAGTGCAAGATGTCCCGCCCTCGCAACTTTCCCAGCTCCCCCCCACCCTCCAAAGCGGGCCAAGGCCTCTGTTGCCCCCGAGTGTAATCTGCCGACGAGTGTGCTATCCTCACGTTCTAACACCGTCATGTTGCCGAGGTTGATCACAGGCGAGATAGTTGGTAGAGCCATGATGTTCACCTTACCTAGACGCCGCCGTACTGACGCCTTGTTCGTCGACACCTTGTCGGGAGCGTAACTCCCCATGAGATTGGGCTCTTCAGCTCGGTCATCCCGGAGGGTGTAGAGTTCGTCAAAGAGCGGGTCACGTTCCAGACTCACGTCCTCACTCCCTACATCGGCTATCGCCGGTATCCGGCAACCAGTGAGAGTGGACACAAAGCCTGAACATCGAAAAAAAAATTATTTGGTCTTTTCTTGTAATAGTAGGTATTAATGGGAATACTATTAATGGTAATACTTTTCAGGGAGTACTATCATTAAAAATCTTTGAGGGAATACTATCATTAAAAATCTCGACAGGTGGTACAGTCAATGACCGTTTCATAATTTTTGTGGATATCACAGCATTACTAAGAGTTACTAGGTCCATTCCATAATTTACCACACTCAATCAATCTTTATACTCTGGTAATGCCACCACTGGTTGCTACTCACATTAAAGTAGCTAGGTACTCATTGTCCTCACAAGGCTGAATTGGCCCCACAACATCCAAACCACAGTGACAAATTTCTTTGTCACTGCCAGGAATCAAACCCAGGTCCTCCGCATGCAAGGCAAGTGTGATATCCACTATGCCATAGAGGCTGGCTCATAAATTATAATAAAATTATAAAGGAGAGATTATCTAAGATCTAAGAATATTTTAAAAATAAAAAATGGATAGACTGGATTAGGCTAGAAAAAAAATCTACAACCGACTCGAACCACCAACCTTTAGATTCAGAGTCCACTGCGCTAACCATTACACAACTGACTTTGATGAAAAGTGAATTTACCACACTCAATCAATCTTTATACTCTGGTAATGCCACCACTGGTTGCTACTCACATTAAAGTAGCTAGGTACTCATTGTCCTTGAAGATATAATTTTGATCAGTTAAACGTTGATATTTGCGGTGTTTTAATTGACAGGCTTTTTCCGCTGCTGCTGCTGCTGCTGCTGCTGCTGCTGCTGTAGGATTTGCTGCAGTAAGATGAAGGTTTGAAGGGGCCAAAGTGTCTGAGAACTTGAAATATTTCTTCAGGTCTAGAAAAAATACCTCCGAAACACCAATCCTTATGGATTAAATCTTGTTAATTGAATCGAAAATCACTTCGGAATCACGATGGAAAATTGAGTTTTTTAATGTACCTACACAGGTCATAGAGCGCTCTAGACCTGTGTACACTTCTCTAGTCTCTACGAACTTCGTAGACTCTGTAGAGAGTGGTCTCGCGAGACCAAGTCGGACGAAAAGTCTAGAAAAAGGAATTTTAATTGTGTTAAGTATAAATGCTGGACACAAATGTCGTTCCCCGCTAAATACACTACGCTAAATTTTATGACTCGACTTGGACTCGAACCACCAACCTCCAGATTGAGAGTCCACTGCGCTAACCGTTGAATAGTGAAATATGTGAAAAATTTTAAAAAAGAAAACAACTTTTCTTCAAAGTTTTGAAAGTTCACGTTAAAATTTGTGGCTTTATGACTAATTGACTATTGTCCACTCTATAATTATGTTGTAGTCCTCTAGTGTTCAAAAAAGTCAAGTTAATAAATTTGGAGAAATCTGGTGCTGGTGAAAATGTGATCTCTATCTCTACAAACTTATTTACATTCATTTATTTATTGGCTGGACATTGAATGTACCACAGAACCTAAGGAGGTAAGTGTCGTATTGGCAACACTGTTTTTATGTTAACAACAACATTTTGAGGTTAGGTTTTGAAATATCATATTGGTACACGCTAGCTGAAGCTGTTGAAAGTTAAATAAATGTCTCGAAGTTAAGTGATCAGAGAAAGGAGCTATGTTGGTTAGACCACCAAGTGTAGTTGGGACAGAAAGTTTTAGTAAGGCAGATGCTCGGTTAACCAAGCAGATTGCTGCTTTGAGGATCCACATTGAAAGAGTAATAGGAAGGTTGAGGACTTTCAATATTTTGGCTCCTCATGTATGCTTGGACAATAAACTTATCCCATTAGTAAACCACATTACCAAGGTGGTGTGTGCCCTTACAAATTTGCAGTCTCCTCTGATCAAGTAGTTTGCTTTGTTATTGTTTCAAAGCAAACTTTTTGTAGTTTTCTTTAAACCAACCAACACTTTGTTACTTGTAAATATTTCATAATTAAAATAAAATCTGTGTAATTTTGTTGATACCTATGTTTTAATACTACATATTTTATAGTTTTTCTTCAATACGCATTCTTTTTTTATAATATACACTTGACCAAAATTACTCTGCCACTTGAATTTGGTCAAGGTACTGCAGGATTGCACAGGAGGATTAGTTATATTATAGTTATGTAGGCAGATAGTGACTACTGCCTATATCATAATATCTTACCTAATTAACTAACACCTGACCCTACTCTGCAGTCCTGTACTTACCTTCAAAAATATAGGTGGGTGGAGGCCGAGGCATGGTCATGGATACGGTTGACCAGATAATCTTGGATATTCTGGAGCGAACTTCACCGACTGTTCAAGGCCTGGAGATAGTGGAGTCGTATGGGTCCTCCCCTCATCTCACACATGAACCCGAGACAGAAGATGTTGATGACCCTGACCCTCACTCAACCTCCTCAACACCAATACCACCACCGTCCAAAATAAGAAGAAGCAGTAGCTTAAAGGAGCCACATTCGGAGCTCTTAGACCCAGAAAAGAAGCGTATAGAACAACAGCTGAGATTGGGTAAGCTAGAGGAGTATAAGTACACACTAGAGTGTGTAAAATTAGAAATGGAATTGCATCTGCCTCCTTCAGACTTTATAGAAGCAATTAGGCAGAAAATTGACCGTCCTAGTGCTCCCCCTTGAAGTTGAAGAGAGCTATACAATATGGAATCTTGTGAGTAGTAGAACTGTAGAAATCAATGATGGAGTTTAACAAGCCTGATATTCTCAGCTTCACTGGAAATACCAAAGTCAATTTTCAATTTCCTTCTGTTGCTGAATTCCATGATTGGAAAGAGAAAGACGAAGAACAAACGTTCTCATACTTTGTAACCAGATGTAGGCAAACAACTGGCAAGACCAAATTGTTTTATTGTCAACATGATGGACCTCAAGTACCTTATTGGAAGAAAGGGCAAGAAGTCACCCATTTTCAAGGGAAAGGTAAAGGTAGGACATAATTGTATAGCAAAAATGAAAATTGTCCTTTTCATTCTTACATCGTGGAGCACGTATTTTGCAAACAGTCGTTAATAATCGCGCTATCGAACTAATGTCCTGGCCGTTGCAGGACTATTACGAATATTACAATTCGTTGGATCCTGCCAATATGATATTTACGGCACTTATTCCAACCACAATGGAGGAGCTGAAAGAAATTATGAATGCTGTTGAATTCGATAAGTTTGATCAGCTTTGCACAGGTTTCTTTAAAAAATTTGAAGACAACTGCCGCACTTCATCCTTCATGAGTTACTTTCAACAGCACTACATGCCAAGATGTACCAAATGGGCCATGTGTCACCGTAATTTTCCACATGCTTCTGTCAATACAACAGGACATATAGAATCTTTCCATAACAGACTGAAGAGGAAGGAGAAACGGAAATCTGATCAAGCTTTCAGAGAAGAAGGTTTGGAACATGGTGCAAGCGGAAGCGGACAAAATGGTCTTGAGACCTCTCAGACAACACATCAGTCAATCCAAGAGGAACCCACAGAGCCACATGTGTTACATGTCCAAGTTGATGTTCATGACGTAGCAAGCCCTGCAAGCGGACATCATGTACGTGAAACCTCCCAGACAAGAGATCAGCCTGTCCTAGGGGAACCCACAATACAACATATGTTATTCAAGACCGAGCCGAGAAAAGTGTAGCAAACATTGCAAGTAGTTTTTCAGTAAGCCCTCAGGATATAAAGCCAATCCCCAAAGCAGCTCATCAGGTTAGAAAAACAAATAGGAAGAAAGGTACTGCAACAAATTTGACTAGTAGCCCGTAGCCAATCCCCAAAGCAGCTCATCAGGTTAGAAAAACAAATAGGAAGAAAGGTACTGCAACAAATTTGACTAGTAGCCCGTAAAAAAAACGTAAAACACCAAAAACGAAGAACTCATCTCTGTAATTGCGGACGAAATTAAAACCGAAGGAGAAAGGGATCCGCTGTCTTTCACGGAGGAATATCTGTTTCTCACCGAACATTCCGACGTTACCACCAACAAAGATATTTTGGAACGGTGTATGAACGGTATAGAATTGGATAAATATGACGTGGAAGAATAAACGAAGAACTCATCTCTGTAATTGCGGACGAAATTAAAACCGAAGGAGAAAGGGATCCGCTGTCTTTCACGGAGGAATATCTGTTTTTCACCGAACATTCCGACGTTACCACCAACAAAGATATTTTGGAACGGTGTATGAACGGTATAGAATTGGATAAGTATGACGTGGAAGAACTGTCGCCGCCGCCACAGCAGCAGCCGCCTCCCGTCGCCACCGCAACTCCTTCGATCGTATTCGTTCCTTCGACGGCGTACTGCCCGCCGCCAGCTCAGCAGAAATCATCGAAGAAAAATAAAAAAACCACCAAATCAAATAGAAACGTTGCCGGCGGAAAAGTTCGCTCGGCGCGCGTGCCGGTGTTGCCCAAAACAATCAATCAGAGAAGCGCATATTTTTGGGTTGACAACGCTTCCGAGTCCGTGTTGAGGCGGTACGTTTGCAAACGACACTGCGACGCCGACGCGGCTGAATATTACACGAAAGACAACCGGCAACTGTTTCTAAGCTGTACAGACATTAATTTCCTCGAGCCTAGAGAAGCGCATATTTTTGGGTTGACAACGCTTCCGAGTCCGTGTTGAGGCGGTACGTTTGCAAACGACACTGCGCCGCCGACGCGGCCGAATATTACACGAAAGACAACCGGCAACTGTTTCGAAGCTGTACAGACATTAATTTCCTCGAGCCCGTCAACGGCAATCAGGTCGTGTTCAAGAATTCTTGCGCCACAATGCCGTCAAACTGGTTCGGCTCGTTGAAAAATCAAGCGTTTTCGGCAAAGAACCGTTTCGTTTACCTGTCGTTGGCGTGGCCAACGTTCTACCTACCGCCAACATCAGCAACGATCTTCTGATGTTGATGCGGTTGCGGACCGTGTTCAACGGGTTGGCCGAGTCGATAAAAATGAAGGCGTCGAAATTGTCGGTGTTGGCCTGTATTATGTTCAGCTCGTTTGAAGAAGGCACCAGCATTTGCAACACTATCAACGCCATACCGCCCAACCGACTGAGCGCCTGCGACGTAAACACGCTATGCTGGTTTATTCATCGGTACCTGTTCGGATTGCTGGGGCCAAACGATCGGGAGATAATGTGTAGAAACACGGTGTGTGTCAAATCTCACCCGGGCGTTCGAGAAGACTGGGAAGACATTGACGACTCCAAAATGTAAGAAGCAGGAGGTAAATGATAAAGATGATGATTCCTATTGATTAGAATGAAAATAACGAAAGCAGATCTTTTTCCCCCCTCATTATAATGTAGGTAAGAAGTGTAAGAACCTTTTATTTTGAATTTTTCCAAATGACTATACTCTTTGTTGCAAATGTTATGAATACTTTGCAAGTGCAAACTTTTTCAGGCACGCGAAAGTTTGTCATTTTAAGGATGACAAATAACTTCTTCAAAGAAACCACGTTTCTACCATCAAATAGCTGGGCAGAATATGCTCCTTCGTAACTTGAAGGTTGATGAGAATTTAAGGACACAGGTTTTCCCAAGAATGAGGCCAGACAAGATATCTCTTATTGCTAAAAATGATGGTCTTATATTGAAATTTGGTGCTCGATACCTTAACTCTCGTCGGGCCTCTCATTTTATACCTGTTACTTCCAGAAAAATGAGAGAACTTGCCAAAATTCTCATAGCAGTCATACAAATTCTATACATAGAATCAGAGCTGGGCAGAATATGCTCCTTCGTAACTTGAAGGTTGATGAGAATTTAAGGACACAGGTTTTCCCAAGAATGAGGCCAGACAAAATATCTCTTATTGCTAAAAATGATGGTCTTATATTGAAATTTGGTGCTCGATACCTTAACTCTCGTCGGGCCTCTCATTTTATACCTGTTACTTCCAGAAAAATGAGAGAACTTGCCAAAATTCTCATAGCAGTCATACAAATTCTATACATAGAATCAGAGCATACAAATTCTATACATAGGAAAGGGGCCATGCACCAGGTGCCCGATGCTCTAAGTAGGATCCCTCAGGCTTCGTTACTAGCTATACACTCTATACAGGGTGTTAATCCTCCTAAAAATGTCATAGAGGATGTGTGGTACTCAGAGAAGTTGAGGAATGTCCGAGAACAGCCGGAACGTTATCCTGATTATTTCGTATCTGGTGACTTACTTTACAAGCGACGCTTAGATTCATTAGATTCCCTATTAAGAGACGAGGTTAGGCCCTGGAAACTAGTTTTACGAACCGAACAAGTTCCTCTAGTTTTGCAGGAAAATCACGATAGAAAGGAAAAGGTACCACGTTACATACTTTTAAATAGAAGAAGACCAGGCGAGCTTCAAAGGCTCACTGTAGATCTCATTCTTAATATGAACACCCCAAGGCCAAATGCCGGTGAAGAATTCGAGTCTTTGGTCACTCCAACAGAGAAAATCCTCCTGGGAAAATTCAGGAGCATTGTTCTGAGAGGCAAGAAGTCTAAGGCAAGAAGTCTAAGACATCTATCATGATTTTTATGAACTAATAGATGAAATCAAACAAATATATGACGAAATACAAGGCATACAAGTTATGTACCCAGAACTGGTTACTTTGGACGACAGACGACGATCTATCATTGATTAATGCTGCAAGTATGGGTTTTGGCCAGGATGACAATTAACATATTCTTTGTTTGTGGCATTTCAAACGAACATTGCAGAGAAACCTCCATGCCAAAGTTCGGAACACGCCTCTTGAGAAAGAAATGTTTCACCATCTGTGTACTATTACTGATTCAAAGAAGGAAGAAGAATTCCATTCTCTGGTTATTGAGTTTCTAAAGAAATATTCAAATAATGCAGAAACAGACTCTTTTCTTGACGTCCCTCTCAACACATTGAAGGTTATATGAAACAACTTGTAAAAGTAATTTTTATGCATGAATAGAAAGGCAATGCTTTACTGTGACCAAAATATTATACCATATAATAAAATTGTACTTATACCTAGCTTACATTAAATTACATGTACATTTTTTCTTTTATGTTTTCAGGTACAAACCAACATTACTACCCACATACCCAACATGTGCACACTTTAAGGGATCCTTCGAATGTCGACAACTAACCATGCGAGATATCAAGGACTTCCATGAAGCTTTTTATAAATCAACAAAGAAGCAGGACCAAGACAGTTTGATTGTAAAGTACACACAGCATGTACCTACCAAAATGTCCAAAAAAACTTGATGGATACCAACATTTCCCCAAGTTTGATAGTATCAAAGAACCCCCAAGATGTCGCCAAGAAGGATGTCGCTCTCGGTCCAAAGTGAAATGCCTAAATCCAAAGTTGGTACCCGATTCGCGGACTTTTTCGCGAATCGCGATATTGCCAAAATGTCCGCTTCAAAAATCAAAAAGTTAACATTTCCCCAAGTTTGATAGTATCAAAGAACCCCTAAGATGTCGCCCTCGGTCCAAAGTGAAATGCCTAAATCCAAAGTTGGTACCCGATTCGCGGACTTCGCGAAATTGCTAAAAATGATGGTCTTATATTGAAATTTGGTGCTCGATACCTTAACTCTCGTCGGGCCTCTCATTTTATACCTGTTACTTCCAGGAAAATGAGAGAACTTGCCAAAATTCTCATAGCAGTCATACAAATTCTATACATAGGAAAGGGGCCATGCACCAGGTGCCCGATGCTCTAAGTAGGATCCCTCAGGCTTCGTTACTAGCTATACAGGGTATTAATAGACCAAAGGATGGGTCCAAATCCAGGAAGACCTTCCAGACCAAATATTCAGTACCTTCTCGGAATGGTCGAATGGTGAGTGTTTGTATGAATGCATTCATGAAAATTCTCACTATCAAAAGAGGTCGAATCAGAAGTGTAACAAAGAACTTTCTTACTCATGGCACTGCTCCCAAGGAGAACAGGGGTGGTGATTACAAAAGTACAAAGTATGAAGGCAAGAAGAACGCTGTCATATCTTTCATAAAAACATTGTCTTGTGAGAGCTCTCATTATTGCAGAGGGAAAAAAGGATCTGGGAGCCGGAAGTGTTTAAATGCTGACCTTAGTGTCAGGAAACTGCACAGAATTTACAATGCACAAGCAACAGAGGATTTACAAGTC